>NC_044065.1:18952436-18974936 GCF_902167405.1 Gadus morhua
ACAAACCAGTTTTTGCGTAATTATTTTCTCAATTTATACAGCGTTTCATATTCGACTCGCTTTCTCTCCCTTGACACCCCCGGGTGTCCTGGAGAGGCAAGACAGCCTCCCCGTCCCCCTCCCCCCTTCTCCTCTCCATGTGATGACACAACCCAGTACCTGGAAAACACTGAAACATGGCCACCGGTCATGCCTTTGATCCTAACCCAACAGGACTTCAAAGGCAGCCGGGGACGTGAAGTTTAATTCAACAAACGCAGTGCATGGCGACGGCATACATAGCGTTTGTATTCCAGGAGGAGGATTGAAAGCGCATAACTGATTGGGATGGAGGGGATGGAGGGCCTTGGATTTAAGCCCAAAAGCTCAGGAGAACTAGAGTCCTCGTGGCTCTCATTCTCAGTCCGTGTTTGTCTGCATGTTCTGGGACCACTGTTTGATTCAAACTGAAGTATCCAAGATTCAGGTTCCTCTGGGACTTTATTAGCCCGTGGTGCTAAGCCCCGGCGCTTATATCGAGTTGTTTTACATATAAAAGTACGTTCACAATAAGGGTCATGGCAAAATGCTAAAGAAAAAACAAACAAACAAACATGGATGTATTAACTAAGAATCAGTGATGGGGATATTCCAGGTTAGCAAATTAATAGTCCTGTCATGCCTTTCGACCAGTGAATGGAGCTTGCTGATGTGATACATTAGTTGTACCTCTGGGGTTCTGCCAATACGAATTTTGTCTATTAAATGAAATCCTGTGTCTGACCAAACACTGTCCAATGCAGTGTTTTCAATGGCTGAAGGAAGAATGTCAATACAGAGAGGAAGGGACAGAGGTTGGGTCTTGTCTGGTGGGTGGATTAGTATGGTCATCAAGGAGGGCTTAGTCTGCCACCATCGTTGTGTAATATTTTCATATAATGAGCGTGGTTGTGTTTTTTGATTCTCTGGATACTTTACTCTGAGCTTTTCTTGACCTTAGTTGGGTTAGGTCAGATGGAATCCTTATATCTATCTATATCGTGACATCCTTTATTCCATTCTTTGTATAGATTAAAAACACATTTAAATAATCCGTCCAATTCATAAGAGCAGTGTAGAAAAGGTAAACAAATAAATACGCATATACAAGTAGAAGTACCCTTATATATATAGATAGTTTAATTTGTACTTTCACTTTGCCTTCCGCTTAATATGTCACATTAATTATACTTTGCCCGCTTTAAAGTAAAAATACAGAAAATTCAGAAAAGGAAAAGAAGCAGGTTTTCTTTCTGTGGATTTTGAAAAGAAGAGTCTATGGATGGTGTTGGAAAAGGAAAGCAGTTCAGTACGTTTCTTATCACTAATAGATGTATCTGATAGATGATTCCTCACACTGTGCGAAAAAAGCGAAGGGAATTAGACAAGCAATCAGGGACAGGACCACAGAGGACTTACCGTCTGCAGATAATAACAGCATCCCAGTACCCTATGGGCCAATGAGAGCGCGGGCAAGCGTCTCTCTCTCTCTCTCTCTCTCTCTCTCTCTCTCTGCAGGAGTTGTTGGGAGAGAGAGAGAGAGAGAGAGAGAGAGAGAGAGAGAGAGAGAGAGAGAGAGAGAGAGTGAACAAAGGGAAATAATGAGATGGTGAAGAGGAGGATAAACATAACAGATTATTAAAATGAGAGAAAGAGGGCATTAGACAGTGTGAGAAAAACATTCACACAGATTCAACAAGCCCAAACCTGTGTGTGTGTGTGTGTGTGTGTGTGTGTGTGTGTGTGTGTGTGTGTGTGTGTGTGTGTGTGTGTGTGTGTGTGTGTGTGTGTGTGTGTGTGTGTGTGTGTGTGTGCGCGTTTGTTTTTGTTTTGGGGGAGATGTTCATTTGTGTGTACTTGTGGAGGTGTAAGTTTCTGTTGGTTAAGACCTATATGTTGAGGGTGGGGTATGTTTGCTTGTTTGCTTGTGTTCTCTTTGTGCATAAATCTTTTTGCTTCTGCTTCTTTTTGCTTCTGCTTTTTTTTGCAGTCTTTTGCAGTGTTGTGTATGGTGTGTGTGTGTGTGTGTGTGTGTGTGTGTGTGTGTGTGTGTGTGTGTGTGTGTGTGTGTGTGTGTGTGTGTGTGTGTGTGTGTGTGTGTGTGTGTGTGCGGTGGAGTCAGCAATGAGAACAGCAACTCATCCTTCAACCTGACATCTACAAACTTTCCCTCTCTCTTTCCACCTTCCCCTCCTTGCCTTCATCCCTCCTTTCTGTTGTCCTCTCCTTCCCTCCATCTATTTATCCCTGCGTCTCTCTATCCCTTCATCTCTCTTTTCCTCCGTCTATCCTTCCTTCCATTTCTCCTTCTCTATCTGTCGGCTCTTATTCTCTCCATTCCTTATTCTGTCCACCCTTCCTGATTTTCTTCTCTTATCCCTCCTTCTCTCACCCCTCCTTTCTGTAAAAGAGGCATAGAGAAAGAGAAAGTGTATCTTAAGAAATCTTTTATCTTCAAATAGAGGGAAGGGGAGAGAGAGAGAGAGAGAGAGAGAGAGAGAGAGAGAGAGAGAGAGAGAGAGAGAGAGAGAGAGAGAGAGAGAGAGAGAGAGAGAGTGTGAGTGAGAGAGAGAGAGGGCAGCCACAAAGAGAAATTGCATCCAAAAAGGAAATAATAGATGATTGAATTGTGAAATATGAAAGAATAAAGATATTTGTCTGAGACTGTCCCTCTCTAATTGTTCACAGTACTCTCTAAGACCGTTGTTAAGGTAAAGCTCTAAGGCCTTAACTTTGCTTCTGTCTGTTTATCAGTACAATCTGTTTATATTTTAACTTCTGGTCTCTCAAGTGAATGAGAATGTCTATATGACAGAGAGAGAGAGAGAGAGAGAGAGAGAGAGAGAGAGAGAGAGAGAGAGAGAGAGAGAGAGAGAGAGAGAGAGAGAGAGCTAAAGATCGAGAGAGATTGAGAAAAAGAGTGAGAGATCGAGACAGAGAGAAAAGGAGAGAAGGCCAGAGAGAGATGCATAGCAATGTTTGATTTCTGAGGCTGTGAGAAGTCTCACACCGAACAGTCCACATACCCTATGTTTTTTTTTACCATACTGCATATTAATGTATCTTAATTCATACTGATACATGTAATCAATTACAAATGGATCTCGGGTTCTAAAGCCCTATCAGGGGCAGATAGGGTATCAGAGACATGGCAAAGTTAATAGTAGCAAGTTTCTATTTCATGGAAGCAGTATTATTTTCACAGGAAACATTTCCACTGAGTTTTATAATGTGTTCTGCAAATCTTCCGGAACAAAGCCACAGAAGTTTATTTGAGATACCGAATGACGAAGGAATGAAAGAAAGAAATATAGACATGAATAAATGAATGAAGTCTCAGGGCAAAAGGGACGGGGGGGCTAAGATAGTAATGGTCCGGCTCCTCTCTCATTCTCCCTAACCTTTCAAAGCTCCCGCTGTTAAAATGACACTAAGTGTCTGAGTTATTTAACATCTCTCTCTCTCTCTCTCTCTCTCTCTCTCTCTCTCTCTCTCTGTGTGTCAGGGACAAAGACAGAGCCGCAATCCAAAGAAAACAAACACACACACACACACAGACACACACACCTATTGGTGTCTTCCTATTGTTGAGAACTACATTTTACGGTGTTTCCTGCATATTCCCACGTCTACATTGTTGCAGCAAATCTTTTCTTCCAGGAAGGAATAATTGAGTGGGATAGAAAAATAGAGGCAGAGACAGAGATCGAAAGGGAGAAAGGAGAAGAAAGGGAAGCTTAAAGAGTTATACACAAAGAGATTCAGAAGCAAAAGAGAGATTGAAGATGGAGGTGACAGCAACAATGCGTGTTTGTTTGTTATGCATGTGTGTTTATGGATGTAACTGCATGGGTGTGATTTGCTGATAGTCTGTGTGTGTGTGTCTGTGTGACTTGTGTGTAAACAGGAGTCCTCCCCACAGAAGTAGTCCAAAATAGTAGGCCAAAAGATCAAATCACTCATAGGTGATAGAAAACTAATTTGATTCTATGTGGTATGGTATAGTCTTCGGCTAGGTAAATGCTCAACACGTGGTTTATTACAACAGAGACACAAGGTAACGAGCTTGCGTTCTGGTGTTGATTCATGAAGCATCTCTCGAACACAAGTAAGAAAACAGTTTATATTGGAAGTGGGTGGAATGGTAAATAAGCCATGCCTACAGGTTCAAATTTACACAGGTAAACCTTTGGTCTGTCTTTGTAGTCTTTAACTTCTCTGCAAACTCCTTATAAAAAAAAACCTTATATGGTGTTGTCCATTATGTGGAGAAGATACCATTCATAAGTGCTTATGAATAGCTTGAAACGTGTCATCAGAAGTAGCATAGACTCAAATAATTTACATCATAGTGCAAAGTGATGTCCTCTTCAGCTCAGGAGATCAGGGACGCATGCTTCCCGACGGTGGACACAGGAAGCTGCCCGATGACCGCATCGTGCTCCTCCTCTCTCACCTCCATGTCCGCTTCTGTCCGCCTGTGTTCCAGCCCAAATTACAGAATAGGTTGATTTAAAAAAAAAAAATTAAATTTATATTTTCGTTTATGTCGTGCAAAATGACCCATGTCAACGTTTTAGCCCCTTTTGACAGGTCGAAGAAGACCAAGATCGGACACGAGATGGAGCATTATCTGAGGCTTTTTAGTTACTTCTTGTAGGGCAAGAGCCCTCAAATTAATAATTGTATTTATCCTTAATTCCTTCTTTTATATGAAAGAGATCTCAAGTCTTTTACTTTCCAAGTGTCCTTGACCTCAAGGTCGTCTTCTATTGACTTCCTGTATGGCTCGATGAATAGTATATTATCTACTATTTTAGTATACCTTAATGCCCTGATACATTACATAAGGAGAGCAGACGTCTCTGTCTTACTCCCTAGTCATTCTGTGCCCCCAGGTGTGTCTGCATCACTTCCCGTGGATGTCATTCCCGCAAAATTGTTGAAGCTTATGATTATATGTCAATTGTTTTGTTTCTTTCTTTTACTCTTCCAATATTTTTAAACTTTAGATGCAAAATTAATTTACAGAATACGAACAAACCCTACAATGGTTCCGCTAATGCTGACGTACAGAAAAACATTAATAAAAAATAAATGTGTTAAAAAATAAAATTGAAAACACAATGATGTGCTAAATAGTTGCCAAAATATAATTAAGAAAAATAAGCATAAAAAAACCCACAATAAACGATCAAAATAAGTCTGAAACCTAGATGGTCATAAATAGAGTCGAGCCAGATTTAAACAAATTTTCGGTTAATGTCACAGAGAGTAAAAAGATACAAAAACAGACAGCTAGAGACTTATTTCAAACTTTGTTAAACAAAAAGACAAAAAAAAATGTACAAGCCAAAAGTCCAGGGAGCTGAACTACATTGCAAAGTTGTATTAATGACAAAGTATATAAAAAACATTATTGTTTTTCTTCAGTGAATACTTTCTGACTAAGGACATTAGGGTTCAACCACAGAACTGTTCAACTTATGTCATTTTCTCTTTCCTAAACAATAGAAAAGAGAGACAGTCTTGAAATACTCTTATCGAGTAACATTAACAAAAGCTGGCTTCTTGTAAAGTGCAAGTGACGTGATATTTGTACAAGATGCTCATGCATAATCAATAAATATTGATTGACGGAATCACACCTTAACAGATACCTCCAAACTGTGAAGTCCCGGGTCAACTGTTTGACAGTAATTTAGTCTGCTGGAGTTTAAGGTTGGTAAATGTCAGGTGCTGACATTTTGTGCTTTCACTGAAAATTGCTTTAATATCGACAAGAAAGGTTAGGTTATGTACGGTCGGGTGCAATGATTCACACACGCACACAAAATAGAAATACATGACATTTACACACGCATACATATACAAACAACAAACCAGCAATGTGCTACGAGAAGTGTACACGTAAAATTTATATTTCAAATATAAGAAAGATGTTCCTTTGAAATTCCTCATTGCATCACAAACAAGAAATAGTGGCAAATGCATTCGATATTCCCTTCAAAATCACAACTTCATGATAATTAATGGCATCATCTTAGATATCGAAAGATTTTGTAAGCTGGACCACCGTGTAGGTCATCCTCTCCAGAACCATGTGACTAGACCTAAAATGACACAATTATCGACCATTTGACAAATCTTACAGCAACGAAACTCGATGAAATCGCTGTTCATTTGCCATGAGACAGACCTTCAGTATGATGGTGCAATCTGAGCTCAGAGCATTTTTATTGGGAGTTAAAACCAAAAGCCACAACAATGCATTTTCAATTTTACAAAAGTTACAATATCTCGGCTTCCGTCATAATGTTTGTTGTTTAGTATCGTTTGATAGGCAAAAGAAAAGGCATATATTCTATGTTCTACTAGAGGTGTGGAAATTAATCAAATATGCGGCCATGCGGCCAGGGACATTGCTGCATCGATGCAGTGGCCGACCATAATCGATTATAACGCAATGATATCGCTCATTATTACACGGGTCTTCTCACTGCCGTGGAACGCTCCGTTCCCTTGCATGGGCCCTTCACAACTTTCGGCGAATTGACAAGGAAAACAAAGGATTTTTTGCCTCTAATGACGTCTTTGGTATCACTCCGCAAGTATTCCGGTAACTTGTCAACCCCAGCGTCTTCGGTTGCTAAGCGACGTCAACGTCTTTGGCGGATTATTATTTATATTTATTTTTATATTTATCAACACTACGAATGCTGGTAACAAATAAATTGTGAAAAGACACACCATGTGAAGTTATTTTTTCGTATTGGCAAGTAACCGTGTAATAAGTGGGATAATGTATAGAACGTTGCCGGTCAATATCGAAAATAAGCCCCTTCAGGGCGAAGCAAGGCACCTCATCTGCGCGTCGGTGTCCTGTTCGCCCTGTCGAGGCTTATTTTCCTGATAACGACCGGCGTTCTATACATTATCCCTTACTTAATTTATTGGCTGCGGCATCAACAACACAAATGAAAAATAACTTTCTCAGTAGTGTAACCTATTTAATCTAGACCAGTGGTCGCCAACCCGTTGACCGCAATCGACGTAGATCTTTAAGACTCTCCCTGTAGCTCCCAAAAATAATAGAAAACTACATACAAATAAAATATGCCTGATTAATGTTCAGTATTGCAAGCGTCTCTCTCTCTTTCTCTCTCTCAATCAGTGATGGGAATAAAGGCGCTGTTACTAACGACACTACTTTTTTCTGTAACGAGTAATCAAAATGACTCCTTCCTATCATTATAACACTGTTACCGAAAAATGCGGAGCGTTACTATAATTGAAGCAGTTTTTTAATCAGACCAATTAGATCTCTCTCTCTCTCTCTCTTTACAAATCTTCCTTGGTTAGTGGGCATGAGACAATTGCATTAATGATAACGATTGGCTGAGGTACAGCAAACTGTCACGGTAAGCCAATCGAGGTAGAGTTGGGCGGGTGTTTACACAAACTCGAAAGCATGCATAGTCGGACACACAACAGCACAAGTGATTCAAAAAGAAACATGAATGGCAAGCCCAAATAATACTAGAAAGTAACGCAAAAGTAACTTTACACAGTAACAGACAATAATAATATATATAAAAATAATAATTTAATCATGACTGAGCATAACCGTTAACTATGACCATTCATATGATCTGCTCACTGCAAGAAGTGTATTCAAAAACACTCCAAGCGTTTTAAAGGCTGATAAAAGAAAAGTGTGTGTGTGTGTGTGTGTGTGTGTGTGTGTGTGTGTCTGTGTGTGTGTGTGTGTGTGTGTGTGTGTGTGTGTGTGTGTGTGTGTGTGTGTGTGTCATCATATGGACCTCAGAAAGGTAAAGGTATAGGAAGGAAAGAAAAGAGTGCCTTGAGATGGCTAAATTGGCTAAATGTAAGCCTAACAACATTTCTGTTTATTTGTTTGATGATTGAAAATAGATGTTCCATGTGAAGTTTGTCATACTCAATAATGCTTGAATTTGTAAAAGTATTGTCTGCTGTGTTAATACTTATTTTTGGATGAAAACATAACCATATAAAGTAACATAGAAAACTGTATCATATTGAACTATACAGTATCTTAATACATTCTGCCAAATCAAATATCCTATATGGCTTTAAAGGAAAAATGTATTTGACGCATCGTTATGCATCGTGATGCATCAAGATATGGAATCGCATCGAATCGTTGACATGATAATCGTAATCGAATCGAATCGGGGAGTAAGGGAAGATTCACACCTCTAGTTTCTACTAAGCACCTTCAATTCTATAAAAAAAATATTTGTACATTGCTGTATGATAGGCCTGAATGCTCCGTTAGGTGTTCAATGACAATAAACGTTTTCAATTATTTTATTCTAAAACATCCTAACACTTAGACCACCCTGCCCCCCCACTGGGTTCAGCATTGGGTACTATAGAAATACCTCCACGGGTACACATCCCGACAAATAGGTACTACAACTCAACAACACACACTTTCCCATGAGGTAAGAAACGTTTTTCTGTTGTGTTCAATCTTTAAAGAACACCCCAAAAAAGCTCCCTTTCATCGAGCTTGACTGCCATCTCCATTCAAATCAAACCAACAGGAGCTTTCCATGAAACGCTGTTTGTTGAATAGCTTGTGTTGTGGGCTCCAACTGCCATTTCTTCTCTAAGAAAAAGGGAAAAGGAACCTTTTCCCCATGAACAGAAAACTCAGACCCATAATAACACGGTTCTCAAAAGGTTTTCTAGGGAAAGAAATGTTCCTGGGGATGACTTTCATTCAAACGGCGGTGAAAGATGCAAGCATGTGAGGGGAGCGTTTGAATGTGATCCCCTTCAAAGGGAAACAGGATGTGTCAAATCTTAGCTTTGCCCCTCTTTGAATTCGAAAAATGTTGCTCCCTGAAGAGTAAAACAAGAGAGGCCCGTCATTCTTGCACATTTTACTGCATATTTTCTCAAAAGTGTTGATGTGGTCCTGACCAAGGTGTTCTGCTTCGAGAATCTCGATCAGATTGTACTATTAGATTAGAGTGGTTAAATCCCGACAGACAAAATCACCCTTTTTAGGTTTTTCCTTAAAAATATTTGTAATATTAGGGGTTGTAGTGTTATTTTTTGTGTGTCACGAATCAAATACGTTGCCAAGCAACAAGAAAATGTAATATTACTCGCTTCTTCAAAGTACTACGCCCTTTATATTTCAAACAATGCATGCAGTATCAACAGTGTTTTTATTTGTTTATTATAAACCTCTTGCCTTCTTCAGATAAACCCCCGAAATCAATATTGACGCACAGAGAACACAGAGAACTTCACAAACACTGTTGACTTTTATTTTTCCTCCATCTGTTTGCTTTTAAGGGACAGTCACTGCAGGCTCTTCTGCTCCAAACTCACATCTTAGTCGTACGTGGCTTGAGGGGACTTCAATAAGACCTGTGCTCTAATCTCAGGGGTAGCCAGGTAGTCCTGCTTTTAACTTAAGTCAGGTTTATTGTATAGTCCTTCAATACTGTTACAGTCTGACCCTAACCCTCGCAACTCAACACCCATTCATCTGAAGCCCTCTAAAGACCAAAGGGAAGGAACCTTGAGGAGAAACTCAGAAGCCAATGCCATCCAGGGACAGGTCGGCAGAAGTTAAAATATCAACCGTTACTAATTAAAGTCATTAATAGTAACAAAGTCTATTTGATTTATAAAAATAAGGGTTAGGGTTAGTCCATCTACATTTTTTAGAAAAATTGAAGCAGCGCCTCTCAGAGAGAAAGAACTGGATGTCAATAGGGACTGAGACAAAAGCCTACAAATAGTGGACCTGCACTTAGCGTATTTAAGGGGATGGTTAAGAGAGAGAGAGAGAGAGTTAAGTAGATGAGGAGAGTTAAAGGGATGGTTTGGAGAGAGAGAGTTAAGTAGATGAGGAGAGTTAAAGGGATGGTTTGGAGAGAGAGAGTTAGGTTGATGAGCCGATAGACAGAGATGGATCCAGGAAGAGAGAGCCAGAGCAAAGGAGGACAGATGTGATAATCAGATAAGGGGGCAGAAAAATTTAGATGGGAATTAATAATGAATAATAGTATGATGAACCAACAAGGAGAAGCAGGAAAGATACTCTGTGTACGAAATCAAAACTGAATATGCAGCCGATTGAGATGACAGTGGGGTCACATTCCTCCAGAATCTGTGGTCCCACATCCTCTGGGAATTTTAAGCTTGTCAGCCATTGGTCTCAATGAAGGAAGTGGTGAAGCACTGAACCATGGGCCGGTCATTTTCTCAATGACAAATATGATTGTCCTTTGGATTCCACTTCCTCTCCGTCTCACTTAAGGGCAGAGCTGTCACACGTTCGCATTAGCTCCTGTGGCAGAGGGGGGGGGGTTGTTGGGAGAGAGAGAGAGAGAGAGAGAGAGAGAGAGAGAGAGAGAGAGAGAGAGAGAGAGAGAGAGAGAGAGAGAGAGAGAGAGAGAGAGAGAGAGAGATGTAATCTAGAATGTTCGAGCAAGAAGCCCAAATCCTTCTGTCCTGTTTCTTAATTGACAGTAAAAGTATAAAAAGCCCAAAAGGGTACATTAAATTGACAAATATTTGGCATTAAGGCTGTCTTAACACAGATTTTTTCACTGCTTTAGATGTTTAAATGCTGCCTTTTATGCAATTTTTTCTCCACTGTTAAACTTTTGGTGATGACAATGCGTTAAATAAAACGTTAAATATACAGTTTGCCCGTTTTTTTGGCTGCCAGTAATGATGAATCTTCTTCAATCAATTAACGATAACCAAAGTCACACCAGTTGATCTTTCGATTTTTACCACTGGGCATTCTCTTCCCTACACTTTGTAGGTTTAGGATATTTCGGGTGTTAAATCCATGTTCATTTCATCAATTCACTGTAGTCTAGACTCTAAAGTTTATTTTTCCTTTTAGTTCTCAGAAAGTAGCCTATAAAGCCTTATCTCTGTGAATTTAATGTGTTATCTATTCTTCTTGGTGTTCAGTGTGGTTGTTACCAATAGGCAATAATCATTTACCAGTGGGTGTCCTGCCCCCCACATGACACATTAAAATGAGGCTCCACTAGGTCCCATCTAAATTCATTACATAGAAAATCCTTAATCATGCCATCAGTAGTATAATACGCATCAAACGCAGATTAAATCCATATTATGAGGTGTCAAACTATATTACGGTGCTCTTGTGCATCAATGACTCGCTTGTGGAGGTTGCTTATTCGGCTCTTATGAACAACGATGCAGTCTAGTCCTTTCAAAAAAATTTAGCTTTACGCAACCTTACCTTATGTTGCGTGTTGTGCGCCATAACACCAACAGAAGAACAGTTATCCAAATAACCAAGGAGTTACCAAAATTTGGGTTACAGTGTGTGTATTCACACACATGTGGCGGCAGTAGCTCAGGAGGTAGAGCGGGTTGGCTGGTAGGTGTTGGTTCGATCCCCGGCTCCTCCTAGCTGAGTGTTGAGGTGTCCTTGAGCAAGGCACCTAACCCTGACTGTTAGCTCCCGACGAGCTGGCTGTCGCCTTGCATGGTTGACTCCGCCGTCGGTGTGTGAATGTGTGCGTGAATGGTGAATGTGAGGCAATATTGTAAAGCGCTTTGAGTGGCCAATGGTTAGAAAAGCGCTATATAAATGCAGTCCATTTACATTTACATTTACATGTCCCGCTCATGTCATAGCTCATTGTCTCATTGGCCGGCCAAATACTCTTTGCGGGCAAGGCAGAGAAAGGGGAGGTAACCTTGCCCCTTAAGATGACATATGGGGCCACATTCCAAATCAGTGCATCTGAGCTTACATTTTTCAAAGGCAAAGCAGGATACCTAGTGCTCATTTTACACCTAACGCCATTTCTAACTACTGGGGGATCATAGGCATGCTAGGGGGACTCATATTAATGTTCGAAAACCTCATAAAGGGACATTTTCATGCCATGGGACCTCTAAAGAAACTTGTTGATGGCGCTGAAGAACTTTCCGTCTTATGTCACGGCACATTTAGGGAATGTTTTAGACTAACAACATCGGACGATGAGGAAACAATCCAAGCAGCTTTAGCAAGGAATAATCCATCACTAGCTTTATGCTGTAATGTTTCTAACACAGCTATGATATATAGGAAGGGAAGAACCTGTTTGATGTGACCAATCGTTTGCGTGTTAACACACTAAAATGAGACATGAAGTGTTCACATGTCAATTGTTGTTGCGTTGGCACGTCAAAATATGACCTGTTAGCATGACCAAACTACGTGTTACAACGTATCATTTGGTCGTGTTAAGGCAGCATTTTGATGTTATTTGCGCTAATGGCCTTCCATATAGACTCGAATCGGTTATTTGTGTCACCCTAATTAGTTAGAAAGACCAGTAATGGCCGCTGTGGTCTAACCTTGGAGTGTTTATTGGGTGAATAAGGTCCATAAGTGCTGGTTGCAGAAAATCCACATGATGAGCATTTTACTGTTATTTAAAGGCCTTATTTTATGCCTTATTTAACACGTTTTGTTGGCACCAAAAGGGAATAAAATGAACAGTTCCAGTGCTCAAAAAACTTCTTCTGTTATGCCCTTCTAGAGTTAAGGAAAAGTGGTGTATAGGACTCTGTTTTAAGCGCTAAGATAAATAAATCAACGCTCTTGTTCGTGCATGACTCTTCCCTCTCCTGTTTTCAGAAAGGGATGAAGGGGTGAGTGAAATGTTTAAGAGAAACTTAAGTTATGCTTCACAGGTGACTAAATATCATCTCAACACAAGACATTAATCTGAAATAATTGAGCCAAGATGAAGCCATCATTTTTCTTATTAATATCTGGTCAGCTAATTGCGAATGGACAGTATCACTTAACCACTTAATTTTAATATCGGCCAGTTCTTCAGGAGAACCAAGTGTGAATATAAATCTGAGGATTCGCTGAGAGAGCCAAGTTCATCTCAACACGGTGACATCTTCGATTAGCCTGACAAATTGGCGGTTTCAGTGGGCGTTCCGTTTTAATGAATTTTAATGAAAACAACAAAGGAGATTAAAAAAAGAAAGGAGTAGAGTGATGTTGACTTAAGGATCAGGAACCCCTACTGGACAGGGGACATCAGGTTTTAACTTTGAACCAAGAATATTTAGGCTGGAGCTCAAACAGCCCTGGCCATGATCCTCCTTCTCGATGGTGAGCCCAGAAGATGGCTTTGCAACATGGTATAATGGGGTGGGGGAACCAGGTGTTTATGGCTCCTAATGGAGAGATGGATGCATATAACATGGACAGATATGATTCAGATGGACGGGTGAGGTGCAGGGGTGACACACACTACCATTCCCTCATATAGCTCCCGGGAGAGGGATAATGACTTAGAGACTCAGACTTCTGCCATTCAATTCTGACATGCGTGGGCCTCATCGCTATAGTTCATCACCGCGGGAACGTGACAGCTGAGGTCATGGGTAAGGGATGGGAGGTGTTCGTCCATGTGTGTGGGGGGGGATAGAGATAGAGGGAGCTGTCTCACCCTCAGTGTATCACATTCCCATACCTTAAAAGTTGCTGTGTTAATGCAAGGATCTCTTCCTCTGCTCCTGACCACACCTTTCATCCATTCATGGATTTGATTTCATTAGAAATACCCAAGCTAAAATCGCCTCCAAAAAGTGTCAGATATTATCCAAAATTTTCCCAGTATGTATTACATAATAACATATTACATAAGGGCAAATACGGTTCATTTCCTACTTTAGACTGCAGGTTGTGGGATGAGAACCAATACGACGACTGCGTACGATGGCGTTTCACATCAGCTTGCACGATGTGTCCCGATTGACCCAGAAAAACCCAAAAGTGTTACGTTTTTTAACGAGAGTTTGTAATGAGAGCTTGAGTAATTTAATTAAGTTGGGAAAGGGTTGTGAGGGGGGTGGTTGGTCCTGAAACTCTTTAGAAGTTGTTCTGTGGTCTTCGGGCTTTAAAACGGCATTTCAGCCATCACACTTCAAAAGGACCTTCATAACGAGTTCTCTGAGTCCGATTTTGAAGACCACAAATCAACACTCTCTATCTCTCTCTCTCTCTCTCTCCCTCTCATCTTCACCTCTGTATAGCCTGCTCCCCCCCCCCTCCCTCCCAATCTCTATTTATCACATTCCACTTTCTTCCTGTGTCCTTATTTACCATTTCGTTATGTGTTAGTTAGTCATCCAGGTGAGGCATTCATCCAAAGACCACTGAGGTTCAGATGCATGCGATTCAGGAGCATGTAGGCAGGGTTCCTTATGAACATTGGCTGGTAGAAAGCAGCAACGTTTGTGAATTTTCTGTCTTAAAAATAAAAAAAAATAAGATAGATTCAATTTAAGAGTTTCATCAATAATGTGCATTTTGATAACATTTCTAGAGATGTATGTTAATTTTAATTTGTAATCTTTAGTCAATGTGTAAGATGTTTAGTATGTAAGTTAATGAAACGTTTTCTATAATTTCAATGGTGATTCCTATGGACGCTGCTATCCCTGAAACCACATAGCTTGCATGCTGTTTCAATCATGCCTTTCTGTTATGTATTCATCTGAGTTGCTTTATTTAATTGCAAAAGCTGTGCGTAGCTTGTTTATTTTCTGTCTTTACAATACAAACTCATTAAGCATATGACCAGATCATGACTTTACATCAAATCATTTGTACATTTTAGGTCTAATACAGCAACATACAGTATAATGATCTTTAGGAGCTTGTCTTTTTTATTTTATCACCTTCATTTATACTCCTGCTGTTCTCAGTCACACACACATACTCCCCTCATGCACACACCCTTCCAATAATTCTTCCTACATACTTCCACACACACTTTCTCGCCCCTCCTCCACCCCATACCCAGCCACCAACCCCACCCATCCATACATACACCCCCGATGCACCCACCCTTTCAAATTGTTCTTTCTACATACTTCCCCCCACACTCTCATACCCCCCACCCACCTCCCATACACACACCACATTCATTGGTCATCACTCATACTACAGTGCCTTTCCTTGATAGCTGGTCGATCTCATGGCTCCGCTCCTTTTAAAGCTTCATTAATTGTATTCATCTGGGTTGTTAAGTGCTATTTTCGGTTCTTTTTAAAAAATAACATTTGGAGTGAGGCCAGGGATGAGGTTTACTCTTCTTTATGATGGGTCATTAGGACAAAGTGTATCTGTGGGGCAACCTTTGCTTCAGCCCGAAACTACATTTCAAACTCAATTTTATGCATACATTTTCTTCGAGAAGATAATCATTCCAAATGAATGCCTTCTAAAAGACAGATAAACAGAAAAAACATTCCTAAAGGCTACAAAAATTGAAGCATGGGGGTCATAGACATACAATAAGTGACGCAAACTTATTGTATGGGGGGAACAAAAAGAAGTGGGAGTAAGATCGTGATGTCTGTTGTTCTCTGCTCACTCCCGAGTGGCCTTGAACTCGAGGTCCTTTTTTATGTATAAAAATAACTATTCAAACAGGTTTCGGTGTGAATGATTTCGATGGTTTATTGAAAGGACAACATCAGGTACATAAAATACCATGTATCATACCGGCTCAGATTACGAATGTAACACTACGTAAAGACAATGATTCAAACAACATGCCAGCTGCGTTCAGGGACAGCAGCGTCTATATGAACCACGTTCTAGAGGTTAAGTTGCAAGGTTTCGGCATCTTGCTCAAGGTGGCCTATAGGCTGATGACATCAGGGATTGAACCAATGACCTTTCAGAGGGGGGTCAAACCCATCGGGTCACTACAATGCCGTGCACCCCATGTTTCTGCCTGCTATCCCTCTAATACCTCCCGGTGTTATCTCTTGTTCTTCTAGCCTTCGCTCTGTTTTCTATATGTCCCTCTTCCCTCATTTATTTTCAAGAGATTCTAAAAGTTCATTTAACTTAGTATTATCAGTGGAATTGAATGCGGGGCACAGTTTCTGTTAAATGCAATTTTGTGTGTGGCATGCACATCCTCTTTTTCACATGCACACACACATACACACACACACACACACACACACACACACACACACACACACACACACACACACACACACACACACACACACACACACACACAGATAGGGATGCGTTTAAATGCTTGTTTTTTATGTTTTACGTGTGTTCATGTTTGGGAGTTTGTGTGTGTGTGTCAGTGTCTGTGTCTGTGTCTGTGTCTGTGTGTGTGTGTGTGTGTGTGTGTGTGTGTGTGTGTGTGTGTGTGTGTGTGTGTGTGTGTGTGGGTGCATGAGTTAATATGGATGAAGTATCTCTGCATAATTCTCTACTATTCTGCTTTTCTCCAATGAGTATTTAAATGAATCCCAAATCATTGTGTAATCTTATGATTGCAGGCCCATTCCCTATGTACAAAACATTAAACCCTGCGTTTTACCATAACAGATTCCCTCTCAGTTCTCTCTTGCTTTGTATCCCTCTGCTTCTTACCAGTTCAAAATAGCTTAATTGGCAGGGAAAATAAGCATTGACATTGCCATAGCTTTTAAAATATCAAACCAAGGAAATGCAACAAGTGAAATATGAAGTTCCAGTATAAGTTCAGAACATATTTAGAAATGGTTGGGATAGGAGTGAGTCTATCCAAGTGCTTTCCCACAGAGTTCCTATGGTGTGGAGCGCTGAAGCCCAACCTAGCATTGACACTACAGTGGGCCTAGCTGGCTACTCAGATTCTCTATTTCACCAGACAATTTTCAATTTTTTTAACTTTGACCCTGGTTGATGTTGAAGCACATCCAATCAGATTACAACTTTGTTTCACATTCTAAATACCAGCGATATTCTAGGAGGCAGCCAAACCTTAAGTCATGTTTTGAACCCTCTCTCTATCACCAGAGGGACCACTAAATCTAATCCATGTGTAAAATTGTGTGTGACATCCATGTTTTGGGGACGTTAATTTCTTTAGGTTGCTTCCCTGTTCGATAACTAAAAGCAGGCAGTCGGAGGAAGTTGGTAAACCGAAACAAAACTTTTGCTTAATAACATGACGAATGCAGCCGTATGGCTGCATTCGTCATGTTATCAAAAGCAACCTATATTCAGGGACCCCAGTACATAAACATTGGCTTGTAGCGCCGACTGCTTCGGAAATAATGATGTATAACAGATAGCAATAAGTTTAGGTCTATGAATGTAGTTTACAATGTATTGTAAAATCAACAATCACTTTTTCTTGGAGGATATGCATGCCATTCGCTTTTCCTTTGACAGCGAAGAAGGAAACGTAGACATTTGGCAGAAGGAACCTTTTAGAGGTAATTCCTGGCACTGTGAAGTTCCTGATACTTTGGTTGGAAATGCGGCTTTAGTACATTTCTGTTGCACGCTCTCTTGGTCTCTCTCTCCTTCAGTGTACTTCTTCCAATCTCTCTCTCCCAATCACTCTCCCAATCGCTCTCTCACCAACCCAAACAGAGGAACTCATTTAAATGAATCTCATCGCTGCTCATCGACTCTTTAAAATAACCGGCCCACCAGGGAGTACATCTCCGACATATTAACAGGAACTAAACCTAAGATCAAACTTATCCTATCTCACGTTTGGTGTGATTTAAGGAAGATAAAAGGAAATAAGTTTAATAATTAAAACGCCTAGGGCTTTTGGACTGTTGCCCGCGTGCGTGACAAGTTGAAGATGCTAACTCATTCCAAAGTTCTTGACCAATCGCTGAACCCCGATGACTGTTGCAATGCAAATGAAAAAGTTAGTGGGGTTCAGTGATTGGTCCATCGGTCTGTTGCGTTGCATAACAAGAGGAGGGTTTCGTAGTGCTGTTGAGAACTAAAGATCATCACGTGCAGAGAATGATGTGGAGTGACACCTGCCAGCGGATTTGTACGACAGGAGGATAGCCAAAACATTTTAAGATGCTGGGAACTGTGTGAAATGAGTGTTTATGGGAAGCAAGGGTGGGACGTGCTGGTGCGGGTAAGAAAAAACGGAGGAGAGAATGAAACATTTGACAACTTTGGCAACTGAAAGTGAAAGTAAGATGCGTAGTAGATGCGCAATAGAGCTCATTACGCAACCCTGATGTGAACATCAAACAAGGGCCGCTGGATTCTAAAACTCAATTATCTACATCAGACAACTTAATTATCTGGGTCCCGGATAATTAAGTAATGGTTCTGTAATAACGCCGCCATTATCGGGGGCCTCACAACAAGGGGTTGGAGTACGTTGTCATCATCATCATCATCATCATCATCATCATCGTCATAGCCATTGCTAAAAACTGCATTAACTCTGTTAACTCAATCTGGTATGATCTTAGAATCTACTTTTCTACGGTGGACGGTCTTATGTCTTCCCCCAAAGAATGTTGGCATCCGACATTGGAGGCCTTCGTTAAAACTAATCTTCAACTTCTCTAACACCTTGTCACTCTACTCTTCCCTGACTGAGTCATGTTAACCCATGGAGGCAGCTGAGGTGTTTTCACACAGCGGGTATCCAGGCTACAAAAGATTCCCAAAGTGGGAAAAAAAGGCCTTCCACCTTTTTGATCCTGTGTATTTCAACAAAAATTGCTCTGTAAGATCTCCTTTGAGATCTGCAACCTTAAAAGTATGTATTGAATGCAGTTATTAAGGATTAACAGTGATTTATTGGTGATTATGCAGTGGATGGGGGAGTAAAGCTGATGGAAGAGAACAATCAAGATTTGGTCATTTTGTGCTGGATGACTCTGTCGACAGTCAGACAGGCGGTTCAAATAACCTAAAATGTATGCTAGTACATCACGGCTTGTAATACTGCAGGTACTGCGTCACTGTAAAATGTGGTCTATCTAACAGGCCAATGATTTACACCAGGCTGTGAGGCTGATAGAACTTCTAGCTAGTCTGGCAGACACTAGTCAGACTACACACTTAGCGCTGCATTCACATGGGATCGGGCAGACAGTAGACTGCAGACGGACTGCCCCTACTGGACTGCACAGGAAAAACAAACAGAAAAACTAAACACTCATGACGAAATGCTGCTTTGGAGATGTTGCATTGTTTACAAAAAAATGAAATGAAATATAATAATTAAAATTATTTCCCGTCCATTATTTGATGTTATTACTCTAGTAATGCTTGTGGCTATAAATCCCAAATGCTTTAATTTCAGCCTCATCTAATGTTTCGTCATTCTCTTCTCCACTTAAATTATGAATCTGTTTTTTCTGTCTACAGTTTGCCTGAATCCATGTGAACGCAGCTAGTCAAGCTAGTTAATCAAACCACAGTACCCTAGTTACTCAAACTAATCACTGTAATTATTCAAATGACAGTAGTCTAGTTAGTCAAACAAAATAGATAAACATGTTAAACATACGTAAAGCATAACACATGAAGCGTATTCGTGCTTCATATTCAGTGCAGCACCGGTTTGAGGGATTGAAGAGGGATTTCATTGGTTGACGTGAGTGGGCTCTAGCATTAGCTTTCAGGCTTTGAGATTACAGTGATGGCAAACAAGTGTTTGACACTGATACACATCCTCCAGCTAGTTATTAAATATCCATCAAGTGTCAATTAAATCAACACGACACAATTTGATTCTTCATTGAGGCCGAACAACGAAGACAGAGAATAACCTGTGTTCTGGTATCAATCCAACATCCAATAGCTTCATATCCAGTGTGCTCCATGTAGGAATCTTACAATTGTGTCCTAATATAGTTACTTAAATACATGAGTCAAGATTATGCAACCAGCATCCACGATCCTATATCATCTCCCATAGCACTGCCCTAGCTAGAGAAGAGCTTTGTTCGGTAAACACAGGCCCCTTGTTAACATCTACTGGACTATAGCAAGAATGAATGTTGCTCTATTTAGTAGAGTATCTTTACTCCTTAAATTGTTCATAAAGGCAAAGTATACAAATTGGTATGTACTTCTCTCTCCTTTATATGTTGAGAAAACCCATTGTATTCTCTACTTGTGAGATGTGGATTGCGTCTTGTGACTCAATGCTTGTCCAGAGTCCAACAGCTTTCATATTAATAACATTAATCGACCTCTGGTGGTAGTGGATCTTTTGTCCCCTAATTCGTGGCAAGGTCACCGCTCATTGATTCACCATCGCACCACTGGGGCCCAGGGCCTGGGTAGCACTGGGGATGATAAACAGATAATCAAGCATAGTGAGTGAGCGCAAGAAGGAGGAATGGTGGGGGAGGCTGGGAAACAAGGATTCAAAGGTGAGGAGGGAAGGAAAACAATCGATAAACCCATTTGCTATCGTAAGAGCTAAAGGATATATTTTGTCAATCGAACATCCTTTAATTTTGCACAAATCGAATTTCCTATATTATTAATGTCTATCCTTATGTGTACCCATGTACGTTGAAGACTACAGAACTGTGTATTGAGTGGCCCAATGCTGTTGAGGAGAGAAAAGAATGGAATAAACTGTTTATTCGTTTGTGGAACTTTTAGTCCTCAAAAGGACAGTATCTCCATATAAGGGTCGATCCCCTGTCTGATTAACAAGGCCTGTGTCAACAAGTAGCTCCACAGGTCCCCTACCCCCTTGGCCAATTATAATATAGATATTTTTAACTACTTGATATTCCTGCTTGACTGATGAATTCACTAAATACGGAGTGCTTAATTAATTTAAACACATTTTAAAGCTAGGTCAGGCAATTTATTTGAGATGCATTTTTCTTCATATTTGTTTCTTGTATTTGTTAAATTCTCTTAACATCCGGCCAGCATTCAATAAATAAAGTAATTATCTTAACTTCAGCAGGCCTGTAAAAAGTTTTTTCCCGGAATAAATTATAAGATGTCCTACTTGTATGTCTACGTTACTAACGGGCTACCCTACCTTACCTTACCGACTCTTCCCTGCAGTCCTTGAACATGACCAGAGTCTTCCACAAGGCTGACCTATTGCTAAAGCTAGTGAGCTTGGCTCACAAGTCACTACCTTCTACACAGACCACTCTTCCAGCAGGAGTCAGGCAGGGTGCATTCAAATGGATTGGGGGCGTGCCTTTGGCTGAAGGCCCGCAAGGAGGGGATGTTTTCTTTGGGGAAGATAATTTCAAATTCTGGCTGAGACATGATACAGATATCAACCATCCTACATGGGGTCGTTTGTTGAAATGACAGAACGTTGCAACGCTTTTGTTGTGAAATATGTGTTACAACTACAGATGCTTTGTTTTCTCTCTGCTCACGTTCGAATTCCATTAGTGCTAACCAATAAAACAACAAAACTCGTTATTATACTATAATAATCGGCAATCAGTGCTCACAGACACAAAACGTTTTATTATTCGCTGATAATAAAGTCCCAGGCAGTGCCTGTCAGATATTACGGGAAGAACGGCATGCCTGTTGCCAACAACATCAATTGAGCTATGTATTTAAGGAGCTATGTATTTATTGACGCACGTCATTTCCATCCCTGGCCAGGTTTACTCACACAAAGATTGCGATTGAAAACAAATTAATTGATATCAATCATAAAGTATTATATTAAATATCTCTACTCTCTATGAAGGTTCTCCGGGTTATTTTCCTTTCTCCAATCAGGGCCGGATGTTTTTAAATTAGAACCTTCATTAACGAGCTCGCCTTCATTAATGAACTCGTTAAGTTTAGTCATCACCTAATCAGTGGGAAGACTCCATGACAGTGCATATCAACGAGGACGGATCGCACAAACAAATGAGTGGTTAAGGTCACGGCAAGGGCGCGGTACGAGGCAGGCGGGGTGTATTGGAGGGAGTTTGTTTGTTGGTGTATAATTGGTTGCGTCTCTGGTATATCAAGGGGAGGCGACTGTCTGGAATGGGGTTTCAGAACTTTGTTTTCAGTTGTATTATTTTAAAGGATGATGAGGATGAAACTGAGCAGGGCTCAACAACCCAGATACTACAAATGGGGAAACCTACACTTTTAAAATTGTCTAACTTTTAAAATTCCTCTGAAGTATAGTTCATAAAAACACACATCCTTATTTGATTTTCTTTTGCTATCATTTATATTATTTATATAGTCATTATTTTATACCTAGATTTTATCCAAAGTGACTTCCAGTGAATCCACGTCATTAGAAAACAGGTAGGGGTTAGGGGGCATCTTGCTCTTTGTTGTTTGGGAGACAGAGAGAGAGATAACATGAGAAAAACAGAGAGTGAAAGAGACAGAGAGACAGAGAGAGAGAGAGAGCTAAAGATCGAGAGAGATTGAGAAAAAGAGTGAGAGAGTGAGAGTGAGAGTGAAAGTGAGAGTGAGAGCGAGAGCGAGAGCGAGAGAGAGAAGTGGCAATTCTTTGCTTTGGATATTGCCACGCGAGGTGAATGGCGAGGGTCCCGACGCACTTGTTCCAGAAAAAGCACTCGCAGAAAGTTCATGTGAATGGTGTTTTAATCAGAACAATTCCGGTTTACTTTCTGTTACAGTCCAAAGGATGA
>NC_044065.1:19607436-19667436 GCF_902167405.1 Gadus morhua
AGGCCGAAGACCCGCAGCCCCCAGAGGACGCTCAGGGGCCTGGAAAAGAACTCGCTGCAGACCCTCCAGACGGACTGCTCCAGGGCCCGGGGGTCCGGCCGGGGGCGGCCCGCGTTGGTCCACATGTTGGCCATGGAGGGGCTGGCGAGCAGGGGCTGCAGGCGGAGGGAGAGCTCTCCCTGCATGGCCAGCCAGTCCTCCCAGGCCCTCACCTCCCCCGGGGCCCGGGGCCAGGGCTCCACCGTGGGGAACGGGAGCTCTCCTGCAGACCACAACCATGTGGACCACTGTACCACTATAATACTACTACCATACTATATAACACTATAATATACTAATACTACTATTCCTATAAATCCTGGGACTACCTCACAACAGTCAAACTAGCAATATCATTATTTTCTTCTTCTTCTTTATTATTTTCTTCTAAATTATTATTTATTATTTATATATAAAGAAAATTTGAAATATTACTCTTTCTTACAATTAATTTGTAATAGGAATAGAGCCTACCTTTGAATACCAGCCATTCAACAAGTCTGTCTATGGCCACTAGGTGGAGCTGTGGGCAGGCCTTCTTGTGTTTTGGCCAGTCCGCCTTCTGACACTCTTTACAGCAGTAGTTCGCGGCTAGACATCTGGGGGGACACAAGCGCAGATTAAAATGAATGTAGGCCTATAAATCGCAAACTCCCGAGAGAGACGGGTAGAGATTCTCTCTTCTCCCCTCACCTGACGCAACGTTTAAGGCTCTGTGAGGCTGAGAGTTGATTGGAGCGCTTCTCGCAGCTGGCACAGACTCTGTAGGATTCCTCCAATTTCTCAAACATCTCCTTTTGGGAGCGGGACGCCAGGGCGGCCATGGCGGCCTTGATATCCAAAACAGCTCTTAAGAGAATAAGAATCCACACACGGCTGCTCTTACAACAGGTGAAATTAAACAGGTGACACAGTCTCAACTATTTTAGACGGGGGCTATAAATAGGCCGTGTGTGTGTGTGTGTGTGTGTGTGTGTGTGTGTGTGTGTGTGTGTGTGTGTGTGTGTGTGTGTGTGTGTGTGTTTACTTGTGTATCAGAATGACACAACAGGGTACCACGTGGAGGAGTAATGAATGAATAATAATATTTATTTATTATGGGCTCCCTTACAATAGCTTCTAGAGACGGTGCGTATTCACACAACGTAACGTTAATCTCTTGATATTGAAAAGAAAAACTCAATTCGACGCCGAGAAATCCTGCAATATGATCTACTGAAGAACCGTTTCTGTTTCTTACGGAGGTCGATCGCCTTGAAGTTTGGAGGACATTAAAGTTTTAGAATGTAAATCAAAGTTGCTGGCAAGAACTGAGGGAAATTATGTATAATTATTATTGACTAATGATTAAATCCTCTTACCTTTCATGGTCCATGGTGGGCAGCGTACTACTGGTCGACTTGAGTGGGGGCAGAACGGCCAGGGGGCTATACCACCTGTGACTGTCCTTCTAGAAAGGTCTGACATGTCCAGACAGGCATGGTGAAGACCAAACCTCAAGACAAATTACTATGAATAACATATTTTTAAAATATTTATAGCTTCATGGAATAATGGTACTGATTATCATATTCATATTCATATTTTACCAAGCTCTCGTTTTAATATGCCAGTTGTACAGATTCCGTCCACTAGAGGCCAGTATTAGCCTGGCTCCGCCCGCCTAAGTACTTCCGCTCAATTTGAATTTCCCTTCAGTACTCTCGCTGTTTCCCAAAGTGAAGGCTGCAGCCTTGCTAGGACGCGTCCTTGCTAGTCGCGTCCTATGGAGATGAGACTAGAGTGCTAGCTCGAGTGCTTCCTAGCATTTGTAACGTCGGACTTTGGGAACGACTTGGTAGTGTGGAAGCGCTTACGCTTCCGCTTTTTAATACTGCGTGTCCGCTTGTAAACACATGTGCGCTTATGAATAAAACATGGCAGCAATCAAGCTGATCGATATTTATTTGACTTTTGTCTGTTATGAATGCAGTCATGTCTCCTTCGCATGGAGCCTCTTTGGGGAAGTCACAAAAGCTTTGTTGCGGTTGATCGAATCGTCTTTATTAAAAGGAAAATCCATTACATTTTTATAAAACTAAGTGAATTTGTCTGAGAACTGCATCCAACTGCATTCATGCATCACATTTACAGTACAGTTGATTACTATTATGCAGGGGGGAAAAGACAAAGAAAGAGATGATAAACATGTATTTATTTGGATATATTATTTAACGGATCTGATTCATTCATTAATATATGCCTACAATCAACCAGTGCTTTGAACATATAAGTATATCATATAAAATACAATTATATACGTTCATTCAAAATTACAAATGATCGGTTGTGCATTCATTTTACAACATTGGATAGTCGTATTTTCCCTTCCACCGGTAAACAAATGTTTTTGCGCCACCCTAAGGCGCACAAAAGCCTCCGTTTGCTGGGCTGACCCTAAAAAAAACGATTCAACACAAACATAAATAGGTTTACATAAATAATGTAATCTTGTGAGCGACTAAATTGACAGTGGTGTTTAACACCAGCTACGTCCATGCAAAATATAGCAACGTATCATTAAGTTACAATGAGATGCGGGGCGCTCCTCTGTTTGAGCGACTCGTGATTGAAAGGCTACTTTATTACATATTTAATTTACTTTTTCACATTTTTGTCGAGTTTAAATCGTGACAATATTCGTATGACTTATGGCTACTGTCAAATCTGCGTTGGAGGAATTCAAAAGCCATTCTACATCAAGTTATGGAGGTTTATTCTCTGCTGGGGTCACCACGTATCCAAATCCACCGAGACGCACTAGCGGACCTTCTGGAGCTTCAACTCGCTTGCCAGACAGTTGATTTATCACCCGAACAACTGGATTTCTTACCAACAACTCTGATAAAGAAGACAATACGGAGGAAAAGAGGATCGAGAGGAGGAATTAGGAACAGGATAGGAGACGAGGAAGTAAGCTCGTTGCCAGGGCGGCGCGTGCAGTCGCAGCGGCCCCTCTTGAGATCTGTGAGATTGAGATTGAATGTTTGAGTGTGAGACGTCCTACGAACATAGTTTATGACAGGGAAACAATATTAAACATTAGGACATTGCAAGCGAGTAACATCACTGGCATTCGCTGGCATCTGGACATACTACGCAAACACAGGATACTAACGGACACTGCCCGCAACTGCCCGGAGGAGGGAGCAGCAGAGACGGGGTGGACGTAAACAAAGTAACTGAACAGCTTCTTTCAGCTCCTACCCTCCAAGAAGCGCTATCGCAGCTTAAGATGCTCCACCACCAGGCTGTAGAACAGCTTCCTGCCTCAAGCTGTCAGGATGCTCAATGCACCAGCGTCCCAGATCTTCTCACTGGACTTTATTTATTATTTATTTATTCATCATCGGGACGTTTGTTTGAAATGTATGTGTACTTGATCTTGATCCGTGAGAAACGCCTTCTCGTTTTGTTGTTCAATCAACAAAATGACAATAAATTTGATTTGATTTGGATTTGAAGTTGCAAAAACGTTTGAAAAGTGGCACAGGTCTTTAGGCTTTATTATTATTATCATTAACATGATGAATCTATAAAAAGCAATACGGCACAAAATATTTCTGAAAACTAATATAACTTCACTTCATTTGAATGTGTACTGCTCTGCCATTTTCAAAAACCCGCCCAGTGAACGCAGAGGATTGTGGGTAGTTCTATTTCATGTAGGCTACGCCGTCTAGGCTTCGCCTTATGGGCTTGTCCCGTGCGCGCGCCTGCGCGCGCTGAAAATTCAAACTATGCACCTATCAGCGTGGGCACCGCCCACATTTCCCACGGTATCGTGTCTATATAACGCGGTGTATACCGTCGCTCATCCTCCCTTTTCTTTCAGCACTTGTGCTTATCAGCGAGAAATTGAGAACTACTATTAAGAACTACAACACGGATCTCCCAAGCCGGTGGCAGCGGCTCGGGCGAGGCCGCGGACAAACGGCCCTTTTCAGGGCCACCTGAGAGCGCTCCTAGAGCTAGGTCCTTTTCAGGACTCCTATGCGCCTCCTGTCCCGCCTCCCTGGCACCGGGTGACGGGCACTTGGCATGCTTTTGGTGCCTCGGCGCCGACCACGCCGCGGCTGCTATGGCGGCCCCCGTCTCCTGTGTCGCCTGCCGGGAGCTGCCTGAAGAGGGGATCCTCTCCAGGCATCTCTTCTTTTCCCCTGCGGTGGAAATGGCTGACGCCATCGACCTATTCGGACCTGACGTCGACGATGGCATCATCGACGCCTCCCTGGACGACGTCTTCGGCGACTCGGCGTCCGGTTTTTCCCGCTCTCGGGTTACA
Organism: Gadus morhua; assembly: GCF_902167405.1. Taxonomy (NCBI): domain Eukaryota; kingdom Metazoa; phylum Chordata; class Actinopteri; order Gadiformes; family Gadidae; genus Gadus; species Gadus morhua. The sequence continues at coordinate 19,611,800 of NC_044065.1, forward strand.
ACCGCCACCGTCATACAACACGAGGGTCCGCGCCGGATGACCGATCTCTTCCGGGAGATCATGGGTGAGGCGGCGGCCATCAAAGGGATTCCCATGCCGGCCCCGCCTCTCGCCCCACGTATCTGACGATATGCAGGGCGAGTGCTTTCGCACCCCATCTTTTTCCCGGCGGGTTACCCAGTGCCCCTTGTTCCCGCCTTGCAGCACTTGTTTATTGCTGCAGGTGAGGACCCTTCGACCCTGAAGGCTCCGGTAAGATCCTACACGGATTTCACCAACGTGGAGGGGTGGGCCGATACTCAGGCGAGGGGGATCCCTCGTCTGGAGCCTCCCCTGGCAGCGCTTCTCTGTCCGGGCGCTGGATGGCTCCTTAACGAAAAGCCGCTGCCCCCCGACCGCCTCCAGAAGCAGATTGTCGGCCTAACGGACAGGGTGTTCGTTTGTGCCTCTCAATCCGCGGCGGCGGTCAACAACATCGCCCTGCTCTCCTCTGCCATGGTCTCCTTGTCGGCTGACAGGGAGGCCTACGGCCCGGAGGAAGCCGCGAGATGGCTGGCGGTTTCCCGCTTTTCCAGCGCCATCCTCCAGTTATGCCAGCCGATAGCCGTTTCGGCCGGCCAGCATATGGCGTGGGCTACCATGATTCAAAGGGTCATATGGCTCTCCCACACTGCGGTGCCGGAACGAGAGCGGGCCAGCCTCGTCCAGGGTCCACTAGCGCCGGATGGCCTATTTGGTCCCAGGTTCTCCGAGGTGCTCGCGCACCAGCAGTCAGTCCGTGAGAATCGTTCCCGGTTCGGGACGATTCTCACGGGCTCCTCCCGCCAGCAGGCTGAGAGGAAGCGGGGTCTAGGCCGGTCCCAGCGTTCCATGGGGCCGCCTCCGACTCCAGCCCCGGTGCAGCAGCTGCAGCCGCCGCGCACGGGGAGAGCAGCAGCGCCACGGACCGGGAAGTTCCGGACGCTTGCTCCTACTTTTTCTTTCCCTATTAAAGAAAAGAGTAAAGACCGTTCGGCCGAACGGCAGTACATGGTACCTAAAGAGCGATATTCCCCAGGCCACCTGCGTCCTACGCTTGTGGTGCGCTCCTCCATGTTGCCTCTTTCCCCCTCTCAGCCCGGTGGCTGTAGGGTGGCGGTCGGACGGCGTGTTCACATGGCCTCTGGTTCACCTGCTTCTAAGAAGCGGCGTCCCTTGGAGCCTCGTGTGAGAGAGGACGATTGGTTCACATCCCTGGATCTCAAGGATGCTTACTTCCACGTCCCTGTTCGGCAGGCGCACAGAAAGTTTCTCCGCTTTGCCTTTATGGGGATGGCGTACGAGTACCAGTGTCTGCCGTTCGGCTATTCCCTGGCTCCGCGCACCTTCTCGAAGTGTGTGGAGACGGCGTTGGAACCGCTCAGACGTCAGGGAAAGAGGATTCTCTTCTACCTAGACGATCTGCTTATTCTGAGCAACTCAGAAGAGACCGCGAGAAGGGACACCATGTTGGTGATAACCATCTCTCCTTCCTGGGTTTTGCCATCAACTGGGAGAAGAGCTCCCCGCTCCCCAGCCGGCAGACAGTCTACTTGGGGCTTTGCCTAGACTCAGCCACCATGACTGCGATGCTTTCGCCTCCTCGGCGAGACGCCATCCTGTCGGCGCTCTCCCGTTTTCACGTTCGCAGAAACGTGACCGCACTGTCCACCATGCGCCTGTTGGGGCTGATGGCAGCTGCCCACCCCGTGGTCCCCCTGGGTCTGCTTTTTATGCGCAGACTCCAGCGGTGGTTTGCTCGCCAACGGTTGGACCCCAGGCGACACAAGCTCAGGGTGCTCCTCGTCCCCCGTTCGGTGTCGCCAGACCTGGAATATTGGAAAGGACCCTCTGCCCTTCTCAAGGGTGTTCCACTGGGCAGGGTGGCGTCCTACGTAGTGGTCTTCACGGACGCCTCGTTGACGGGTTGGGGAGGAACGTGCCTCTCTCACTCGGTCGGAGACGAGTGGCGCACGCCCCCTACAGCACACATAAATGTGTTGGAGCTCGACGCTGTGAGGAAAGTGCTGTTGCATTTCTTTCACCTGGTGCGCGGCCGCCACGTTCTGATCAGGACAGACAGCGTGTCGGCGGCGGCGTACATCAACAGACAGGGGGGAGTCCGCTCCCCTGCTCTCCACCGAAAGGCGGTCGAGCTCTGGCTTTGGGCTCATCAGTATCTCCGCAGTCTGAGAGCCCTGCATATCGCGGGCGCCCAGAACTTTGGGGCGGACCTCATGTCTCGAGGCGGTCCCCGCCGAGACGAGTGGCGGTTACATCCCGACATTGTCAGACTGATCTGGCAGAGGTTCGGGACAGCGCAGGTGGACCTCTTCGCGTCCCGGGAGAACACGCACTGCAGGTGGTGGTTCTCCCTCAGCCCTCGGGATCTTCCCCCGTTGGGGGTAGATGCGTTGGCACACACACCTTGGCCGCGGGCTCTCTTGTATGCGTTTCCCCCGCTCCAGCTGATCCTTCCTCTCCTGGAACGGGTCAGACAGGAGAGACTGTCCCTGATATTAGTGGCCCCGGAGAACCGTTCAGCTCTGTGTTTTCCAGAGCTGGCCGCGCTCTCGCGGTCGGCGCCTTGGCCAGTACCATTCAGGCCGGATGCGCTTTCACAGGCCCACGGGACGGTGCACCACCCGCCCGATGTCTCGGGACGGCTGTTGGTTTGGCTCCTGAGAGGTTGATCCTGCAGGGCAAAGGTTTGCCTGAGACGGTTATCAACACTATTCAGAGTGCTCGTGCGCCTTCTACTTCTTCCCTCTATGCGGCGAAGTGGTGCGCCTTCTCTAATTGGTGTGAGACGAACCACGCTGTCCCATCTCAATGCGAGGTGGGAAGCGTGCTTTCGTTTCTGCAAAACTTATTGGAAAAAGGTTTGGCCTTCTCCACTATCAAGGTCTATGCGGCAGCCGTTTCGGCTGGCCATGCAGGCTGTGATGGTGGACCGATCTTCAGCCATCCACTGGTCAAGAGATTCTTGCGTGGGGCTAGACGGGTTAGGCCTGTTTCACGCGTGCTTACACCACGCTGGGATCTCCCCACCGTGTTGCGCGGATTGTCCAGGGATCCTTTCGAGCCTCTCTCCCAGGCCCCTTTGGATGCCCTGTCATTTAAGACGGCGCTCTTGTTGGCCTTGGTTTCTGCCAAGCGGGCCGGTGAGCTAACCGCTCTGTCTGTCAGCCCGAGTTGCTTGTTGCTAAACGAGGACAGCTCCTTCGCGTTGCTCAGACCTAATCCTGCGTTCCTCCCGAAGAACATTAATAGTTCTTTTCGGTCGAGGGATATTGTGCTTAAGGCTTTTCACCCCCCGCCTCATTCTAGTGAGGCGGAGGCGGGGTTGCATCTCCTGTGCCCGGTTCGGGCGTTGGCTATGTACGTGAATCGCTCGGCAGCGTTCCGCTCCACACAACAGTTGTTTGTGTGTTATAGCGACGCTAGCAGGGGCCGCGCTTTCTCTAAGCAGCGGTTTTCTCGCTGGGTATGTGAGGGTGTTTGCCTAGCCTACTCTCGGCAGGGCTTGGCGCCACCGTTGGGCGTTAAAGCTCACTCCACACGGAGCGTGGCCGCTTCAACGGCTCTACTCAAGGGCGTTTCGGTGGAAGACATCTGCGCGGCTGCGTCTTGGTCTTCCCCCGGCCCCTTTGTCCGTTTTTACATGTTAGACATGTCCAGGGGTTCACTCGGCAACTCTGTGCTAGAGTCCGGGACCCCTTTTACGGCTTAAGAATATAGACATGTTCTTTAAAGCGGCGTGGTTGGATTTCCTCTCGCCGGCTGGCGAGTTGGTCTTGATTACCAGTCTCTTACTCTCCCACCTTTTTTCAAATGAAAAACAGGCTAGGGGGTTTTCTATTGGCTCGGCAATTGTCTGGTGGTTTTGTTTACCAGTGAGGCACTCCCGCCGTTTTCTTCAAATAAGAAACGGCCGAGAGAGTCCCATTATTGGAGAGCCGAATTCCGTAGCTCCGCCCCCGGTGGTAGCGGACCTAATGGAAACTGTGTTGCTCTGGTTTTCTTTTCCTTTTCATGGGTTCCATGAAGCACGGAATAGAACCGGAGTCTTTACAGACTCACTTTTTTCTCCCTTGATCATTGCCTTGCTTGATCTAGGAGGAATTAGTTTTTATAAAGCTGTTGTGTTTTACACTTCCTTGGCTTTTTGAGTCTTAATGTGCTCTGGTGACTTAGGTCGTTTTGACTGGGGTCCAGCAGGAGTACATTGATCGGGCTCCGCTCGCAGCTTCACCTTAACCCATAAGGCGAAGCCTAGACGGCGTAGCCTACATGAAATAGAACGATAGTTATGTTATTATAACTCTAGTTCTATGATTGTAGGCGTAGCCGTCTAGTTTCCCACCTGCTGTACCCTCCAAATGCTGAAAGAAAAGCGTGGAGGATGAGCGACGGTATACACCGCGTTATATAGACACGATACCGTGGGAAATGTGGGCGGTGCCCACGCTGATAGGTGCATAGTTTGAATTTTCAGCGCGCGCGGACGCGCGCACGGGACAAGCCCATAAGGCGAAGCCTAGACGGCTACGCCTACAATCATAGAACTAGAGTTATAATAACATAACTATCGTTTTGACTCGTCTAGGATGCAGGGATGCATCCTTGAAAAATCTCGGAATTCTCAAAAACAAAGGACGCAAAAATGGCGCGGCTTTCGAGTGTCCTCAACATTGGAACAGTGCTTGTCGGCGTTCTATGACGTAGCGTCCTTAAAAGGGCGGCCGTTGAGCATGCTTCCTTGACATTGGGAAACAGCCTAGGTCTGGACGTGCTGTATGTAATTTGGTTTTCTTGTGCCGCTGTCACGTTAAAATTGTACCGGGGGCGAAAATTGTACCGGCCTACGTCATCGTTTGCTTACATCCTGACAACCTGACAACCTGCCCGGCAACAGACGACGCGATGCAGAAAACATGTTTCCAAACGACGAAATAACATAATACAGATAGCGGATCGCTATCTGTATTATGATAGATAGCGATAACACTTGTTTTTACTTTATATTTGTATTGTATTTAATTGTTTAATCGAAACAATAAAAAAAATTGCCCGCGAAACGGGTGATCGCGTCAAATGACGCGTCAAATCACGTAGGAAGGTTCTTGAACATTCTAGACTATGAAACCTGCTTAAAACACTCAGTTTACTAGCTAAATTCGATTAAACAATTCAATACAATACACATATAAAGTAAAAATAAGTTATCTAGCGATCCGTTATCTGTATTATGTTTCAAGAACCCTCCTACGTCATTTGACGCGATCGCTCGTTTCGCGGGCAAAACATTTGTCATTTGACGCGATCGCCCGTCTCGCGGGCAATTTTTTTTATTGTTTCGATTAAACAATTAAATACAATACAAATATAAAGTAAAAACAAGTGTTATCGCTATCTATCATAATACAGATAGCGATCCGCTATCTGTATTATGTTATTTCGTCGTTTGGAAACATGTTTTCTGCATCGCGTCGTCTGTTGCCGGGCAGGTTGTCAGGATGTAAACAAACGATGACGTAGGCCGGTACAATTTTCGCCCCCGGTACAATTTTAACGTGACACCAATCAGCGAACAGAGGGCGTGTCTGAGAACAATGACGATGAAGTCGTACGCCAGTTTGAGTTGTTGTTGTAGGTCGGTAGTTGATTTACAATGTGCAATTTTTCCCTCATAAATTAAATTAGACGAACAAAAACTGCAGCTGTCGTTGACGGACATTTTCGTGCAGACGCGCAAGGTGTTTGGTTTGTGTACAACCTGCGCGTGATTCCCGGCGCATGACATACGTCACAACCAAACGTTAGCGATTGGTTATGGCAGATCCAGAGTGGCACTGGGCAGATCCAATCATTTTAGACTTCAACAGACACCCGCCTTCAAGTGAGTTAACGTTTGTCAATTGATTAGGTCCAGACTCTCTGTACAAATGAAATGAAATGAAGTGAAGTACGAGAGTCTGGTAGAACCAGGCTAGGCCAGTATGGGTCCGTCGACAGAAAAAAATGCCAAAATGCAACAATATCTTGAAGACAACTACACGGTCATTGTATTCTATTCAATTCAATTTAAATCATATATTCGTCTCCGAAGGGCAATTTAAAGGAGGTGCATGAGAGTAACTGAAAAAGAGACAAAATCAACAAACACAAGCAGCACCCACACTACATAATCAACAAACACACGTATCAAACACACACATTTCACAATCAAGCAACACACATAACGCAACAACAACCTTCAACACATGAGTAAAAAGTGCTTAACAAAGTGCTTCAATTATAAATGGCATTGCAGCATTTTCATAAGTCAGTGACCAGCATTAAGGAGCTGGACAGCCCTGGGGATGAAGGTTGACTTCCTCCTCTGTCTTATTGAGGTTTTCTACATTTCAGGGACTGTGCTGCTGGTCAAAGAGCCCTGGAACAGATGCTGGAACACACCTCCGTGCCACAGTGCCATAGAGTCCGCCCACAGATGTGGTCTGTTCCTAGAGATCTGTTCTTTTCTCATCACCTCTGATGTGTTGTGGGGCGGCAGTAGCTCAGGAGGTAGAGCGGGTTGGCTGGTAACCTGAGCGTCGAAGTGTCCTTGAGCAAGGCACCTAACCCTAACTGCTCCCGACGAGCTGGCTGTCGCCATGCGGTTGACTCCGCCGTCGGTGTGTGAATGTGTGCGTGAATGTGAGGCAATATTGTAAAGCAATATTGTAAAGCGCTTTGGGTGGCCAATGGTTGGAAAAGCGATAGGCTATATAAATGCAGTCCATCCATTTAGGACAGAGTCATCAGGTCTGAGTGAGGGGATGATGATTCTAGCTGGGTGCTGTTGTCCTTTTCAAATCTTGCGAAGAACGTCGAGATCATTCGGGAGTGAAGTGCTGGGTTTTCAGCGGGTACAGACGGAGTTAACTGCTGCCATGCTCTTGAGACCTGCGGCTGCGCGGAGGTTCCCCTTTTTTCAAGCTCTGCTCCACTTTGTTTGTATTTTTCAGCTTGGCAATTTTTATGGCCCGCTTCACCCCCCTGTGGACCTCCATCTTCTCAGCTTCAGAACCGGGGAAAAATATTGACTGATGACTTTCTCTGTCCTCTTCACCACAGATGTATAGGCAGGAGCGAGCAGTATGCTGCGGTGGAGAAGAGCCGAGAGGAGGGAGGGAGACGTCTCTGTAGGTGTCTGGGACTGAACCATAGAATTCATCCAGTATTTTCCCCAGACAGGTGGGGCAGTTGACATACTGAGAGAACCCTTTCAGTGATTTGTCAATTAAACAGTGGTTGAAGTTACCCAAGATGAATAGCGCCTCAAATCTCTAGCAGCCTCAAATCTCTAGCGGCGCCTGCTTTTGCATAGTCTCATTCACATTTTACAGATCGCCAGTGGGACAGATTGGAAAAAAAATCGATCGAGAAAATGAAGCAACTCAAGAGCCCTGCTATCCATAAATGTGTAAAAGTGTGGATTTGAATTTACAAGACACAAGCGGACATTATGTATCTGGATCGTGAAATATCCATGTGGATAACATTTTACGAAACACAACTACCAAATATTTGTGCATCGTGGTGCATGAAACTTCCACCGTTGTGTGTTAATGCATAATAATAATAATAATAATGAAGTCCAATAGAAACGACAATGCATACGTATGTATGTATGTATGTATGTATGTATGTATGTATGTATGTATGTATGTATGTATGTATGTATGTATGTATGTAGGGCCTATGTATGTAGGGCCTATGTATGTATGTATGTATGTATGTATGTATGTATGTATGTATGTATGTATGTATGTATGTATGTATGTATGTATGTATGTATGTATGTATGTATGTATGTATGTGTATGTATATAAATGTATTGCCCTATTTACAGCACTTCACTAAAATGAATACAGAAAAGCAACGTGCTTCTCCTTTCACATAAGAACAATCTGCAAATGTCAAATTAAACGTGTTATAAAAAAAAGTAGCGGAACAAAAAACGATTGGCCGATTAAAAAGAGTAGTTACACTGGAAAGTCTTCTCGACCAATCAGAAGACGAGACATATACGCGTAGGAGGTGATGGGAGGGGAGGGGGAAGAGTGTTTTCATCACGTCCCACACAACTTCCTCAATAAGGTTTTTTTGGGCAGCGACCCGGGTTCAATTTCTGCCTGTGGTCCTTTGCTGCATGTCTCCCCGTCTCTCTTCCATACCTTCCTGTCTGTCTCACTCCATCATCAAGAATAAAAAGGCAAAAAATAAATCTTGAAAAAAGAGGAAGATGAAAGCAAGTCGTTTCATTGTTGAATGAAGCACATTTAAATCGTGCCACGTTTTGTGAATTTAAATACATTTAGATCCAAATCATTCGCCCACATTGACAGCCGTTGTGTGTCTCTTCAGACCAGGTATACGGGTGAACAACAGGAGCAGCATGGGTGTGTGAGGACGAGTGGATCCTTTACAGAACAGAGCGGTTGCTGTATGACTTACCGGCTGTGACAGCCCTGTTGGGGCTGATTATTCAGCCGTCGCAGAAAGGCAACTCAATGTGTGTGCATGCGGTTTGACCAACCCCGTCATCATCACATCCGCAACTCTGCAGCCTCTCTTCCTCATTCTGATACCGGACATCTGCATCTGCAACCCCGCTGCGTGACGAGAAGGCGCTCCAAATTCCCACAGCTAACCATTCACGACACAATATATGCGTGTTTTGAGTCGGACGAGGACATTTCTATTGTCAAAAAACAACTTTTCGTTCGCCTGCACGAGTTGACATCAGCAATACAACTATTAAGTATCATCGCCGCCCGTCGGATTTCAAAGTCAGCGATGGACGAACAGTCTGCGCTGATCCGAGTGGAGAGAACTTTTTGGAATGTTTGGGTGAGTTCCGCATACCGAAATTAAATCAGAATTAGAATTGTTTCGTCCATATAATGTTTTTTTTATTATTTATTTTTAATGTTTAATGAAATATGTGCTCCCCTCCTTCGCCCCTCCTTCTCTTTGTGGACACACGCATCTCTAGAACTACATCAGCGGAGCGGTGACGAGGCTCCTGCGGGCAGAACCTGCTGTCAACAACCCAGGCAATGCCGAGCGGACAGGGGGTCCGACGGTGGGCTTTGAAAGAGCACAGAGAGACCCCAGCCAGAGAGATGATAAGGCGGAGGAGGAGGAGAAAAATGAGGAGGAGGAGAAAAAGGAGGAGGAGGAACAAGCCGATCTGAACACCGCCTCTTTGCCCCACTGTCCTCAGCCTCCTCTCACCCTACCATCCCTTACTGACGGACTCCTCCGAGGCCCAGGAGGGACGAGGGAGGTTCAGTGCACGGCAGTGTCCACCAGAGGGAGTGGTATCGACGGTCAAACAGAACAGGAAGATACTGATGGCGTGCAATGGTTCAATCAGACAGAGCGAGAAAGAACAGAAAAAGGCTACATCAAATTTTCTGCAGCAACGCAACAGATTGACCAAGAAAATTATGAAAAGCTTCTTGAAGGCAGGTCCAGGGCAGAAGAGTCTAAGAACCATCAAAAACAACAGCAACAACAAGACACTGAGACCTCAAACTACCCTGATGAAGAAAATGACAACCACCACTCAGGTCTTGTTGAGGAGGTTGGAAAGGCACTGGCTGCTGATAGACCAGAAGAAGAAGCTGGCCAGTATTGCAAGGTCACTGAAGTGGAGGAGGGGGAGGAGGAGGAGAAGGAGGAGGAGGAGGAGGACGAGGAGGAGGAAGAGGAGGTGGCAGCGGCAAGGGTCTCTCTCTCCAGTGACGAAGAACCAGATTTAAATGAACCAAACAATGTTTCAGGGTCAGAGACGGAAGGCCATGACATCGTCAGAGAGGAGAACCTCCCCTTTGTAAATAAGGAAAACTTATCTACAGAAGGAGGAGATACACAAAATAAAAATTCACCAAACCTAGAGAACACTGATGGTGGATCAGCAGAGCCTTGTGCCAGCACTCTCACAGTTAATCAAAGTGAAAACAATTTGAAGTCTATTGAGGCAGTCTGGGAACAGGACTTAACTGGAATAGTTTCAGATGAGGATGACAAGGTAGTTCAGGAAATTAAAATTTCTGATTTCTTAACTCCATTTGTTGACACACCAGAAGCCAACCTGAGCAGCCCATTGTCCAACGATGGCAATGCTGTTGTTGGACAAGAACATTTGGAAGTGGAGTCAAAGCAGAGATCTGGGGTGGGCCAATTTGAGATGAAGGAACAGAGCAGTTTCCTCATCCAGGGGAGTAATGATCTTTATAGAAAGGGAAGTAATGTAATAGGCCCAGTAGGAAACCAGATAGTGGTTGGAACCAAAGAGGAAATTACAAAGGAGGGAGTCACTGCATATGTGGAAGAAAAAACTGCAGTCAAAAACGACGCTGATGCCCAAAACGATGAGTCACAGCCCCAGGAAGAGGTGAACCAAAGAGGAGAGGAAGAAGGGGGAGCCGAAGTGATTTCATTAATACATAAAGCGGCCCAAGACAAGGAACTGAGTTACAGTTTGAAAACGGAGGCAGTGACTGAATTCAACAGTCCTGAACCCTTGCTTGGTTTTGGTGATGCCGTGAAACATGATACCAAAGACTCTCCGAGTGCCTCCAGCGATGAGGATGGGGATGATGGGGAAGGAGGGGTCAGTACTCAGTGGCCGGTAGGAATTGATTCCCCAGGCGTGGCCTTACTGGTGAAAACGGAAAGCAACAATGAACAGGAAATGAGTGCAGCGCTCCCAGACATTTTCCCAGGGACCTCTCCAGGATCAGGTGCTGGGCTTCGTGGTCTGAGCTGTATTCCATTTGAGGAAACAAGACTTCTAATTCCAGAAGTATACAATGGAGACTTTGCTGCTGCCACCGAAAATACAGAGGAAATAGCCCTGATGGGAAGGGATTCTGACGAAAGGTGGGTAGCTTCCCAGTTACCGAACTTATCTGAAGGTTTTAAATACGTAGCTGGGGTAGGGGAGGTAGACCACATTCAACGGGAGGACCATGACACGACTTTGAAGAGCGGGGAAAGAGAAGATACGGTGGCCGGCCAGGATATGGTTGATGGATGGAGTGTTGATCCAGAGAGCCTTGGAGACAGGGATGGCCCTCGGGGAGTTGAACAGCAGATGAGTGGTAGAGCAGTAGGATCCACAGGAGAGGAAGGGAGGACAGGGGACGGACTGTCGGATGAGGACTGCTCCAGGCATGAGGCTCACAAGACCGATGTAGAAGACTTTAAGACTGAGGAACCATTGTTTGAGTTCAAATTAGACGGGGAGAGGAGTGAATCCACAGGAGCTGCATCTAAAGAGGCAGTAGCGTTGGATAACATAGCCTTATGGAGTGTTTGGTATGATGAGGTCAACACACAGGATGACCGCCAGTTTTGTGAGGAAATATTAATTCTGCCACACAATGTGATACAGAAGACAACAGAGCCGTGTGAAGGTGAATCCACAGCCGCCACGATGACTGAAGAAAACAAAGGGCGTACTCCAAGCCAATCAGAGGACTATATTGAACCTGAATCCATCCATCAGCCAATTGACAACCAAGTTCGATCCTTTGATGATGGACAGACAAAAACAGAGGACATTGTTAAAGACATTTCAGATGAAGAGACGGGAATCGCTGGGCTTGAGGAGACCACAGAATCGAAACAGCAAAGAAAAGCTGGAGAATCCGATCTGTCAGTAGTTGAGACCGTAGGACCAGGATCTCTTACTGATATATCCTCTGACCTTTTGATGGACATAAGACAGGACCTGCCAGCTGAACTACAGGAGTCCACCTCCGGAGTTACAGAACCGCAAACCCGGACTTCAGCAAAGAAAATTGAAGAACGTGTGGAAGTTGTTTCAGCTGTAAAAGCTGCTGAGGATGAGCAAGCCTTGACTTTTGGGCAGGCGACGGGGACGGACGAGGAGATTCTAGGAATGGGGGTCCTCCACAAAGACACAGACCACACCCTTTCTGTCCCAACAAAGACAGAGAAACAAGCAGTATTACAGACCGAGATCAGGACTCCCTCCTCCTCCTCCTCCTCCTCAGACGACGATGATGAGGATGATGATGAAGCAGCTTATCAGACGCATGAGACTACCAACCATCCAACTAACTTTGAGGAGCAGATCCAAGACCAAGCTGAGATGAAGGAGATGTCTACCCAGATTGAAGGGGAAGAAGACGAGGAACTGCCACTGGACTCATATTCTTACCAATATGGATTGGCGGGGACTTTGGGAAAATCAGATATTTTGGAAGCACAGGATGGTGAGGATTCAGAAAATATCTCAGGAAGAGAAAGTATGCCAGACTGTGAGGTTTTAAGCACTAAACCAGAGGGAATACGATTGCCTGAGATGTTGATGACAGTGCACCTTGATGCTCCAGATGTATCGCCACCCTCATTCATTGAGGGGAGGACACCTTCACAAGAAAAGGAACCACAACACCACCACCTGCCGCCTTCTGGAAAGCTCTCTGATGATGAAGCTGTCTCATCTCAGGCAGAACATGATGAATCATTGGAAGAAACGCAAATGAATGAAGAAGCAGCTATCAAAATGGAGGCCATCAACATATATCCTGAGGTTTCAGCATTTGCCATGAGTTATGATGGGGCAACAGAGGATGGAAGTTATGAAACACCAGTGATACCGGTTCCTATCCCCAACAGTGTGGATGAAGACTCTGGTGTAGAGGATACGTCTCGCCTGCTGCCTGACGTGAAGCTGTCCGACGCCAGCTCACCTCCTGAGGTAGACTCTGTCGTGCTGAGGGAAAAAAAGGGGTTTGGCGAAAGCAGACAAGGTCCATGTTTGGACTCCAAACATCCATCGTACAAGATTTTGTTAAAGAACCAAGCCCGGTCTAGAAGATCAGAATTCATAGCTCCACCCGCTCTTGACCTGAGCGCAGAAGAGAGAGCCAGACAGCGACACAGTCTACCTCCAGGAACATTTGGAGAGGAGTTTGAGGTATATTTGACCCAATATATTACTTTATTTTTTTCATCATTCTTCATGACGTCATAGACCTTATATTTCTGTTGTTTATTGCAGCTGGACGTTAATGTTTTGGACCTTACCGTCCAGAAGTATCGCATCCTGGTGAAGAACCCCAGCACGAGGCGTCCCACCGACCCCAGGGCCCTACTGCAGATGCCTTCTCTGGAGGCCGCCCCCTCAAACCGCTCCAACACCCAGCAAGCCCTGCCTCTGGCAGGCAGGCCAATGGGAGGCATCGGGGTTGGGATAAAGCTTCCTGGTAGGTCAACATGTACTGTGTCCATTCTGACTCATTCAGTTACTGTAAAGGAAATGGGTGATATCGTGCCACCATGTGTGAGTGTGATAAGCCATTACAAGCCGTTTGAGAATCTGCCTTTCCCTGTGCCCTAGTGAGACTACTGGTGGGCGTGTCCACCTAGATGTATGATGGATAGATAGATAAGCAACATTTGAAATAGTCCACTGGGTAGGCTGGTGGACTGATCTATCCGGCATACATCTAGGTGGACAAGCCCACTTGTGATGTCACTAGGAAAAAGGGAAAGGACGATTTCTTGTAATGGATGTTCACACTCACACCTGGTGACATGATATCACCCCTTTAATGTTTATTGTTCTCTCAGGTTTCGGAGGTGGCTTCCCAGCTCTGAAGAAAACCCAGAGGGTGGTGAAGGGAGGAGATGAAGTCGTCCCTGAGGTGATAAAGTGTGCCATTGATGCAATGTCTTCATTATATTAACTTTGTTCTTCTTCTTAATGTGAAGACGTTTGTTTGCATGAAATTAAAATTAATGGGTTCCTTTATTGTGTCTTTGTGAATTGTGTCTGCTTACAGCAGCAATTTGAACCGCAAGAAGGACAGACAATATCTCCAAAACCAACCGTCGCTGAGCGTAAACCAAGATGGACGCCCCCAAAGCAACCTGGGTACAGCTTTTATCTCCTCCAGAAAACTGCATTCCTTCTCTGTAGGCTGTTCGCTGCACGTTGTTATCACCTCATTGTGGTCTCTTCCCCCCCCCCAACAGATTTGGGAACCCTCTTATATCAGAGCTCAAGAGCAAACTGAAGAAAACCAGCGAAGAGTGAGGAGAGGACGAGAGGTTCTATTGGCAGCCGGTTCCAGAGGAGGTGTTATTCATGTTCTTGCGGTTCCAGATGTTCCCAGGTGGAAGATGTCGTGTCCACAATATCCTGTTACTGCCAGCTCTGGAGCTCAGGGGAATGAGGTTCCTTGCATCAGAGCTCTTTAGTATATATGCTGTTAAGATTCTTTTTTTCTGGTTAAGGAAATGCAACCATTGAGCTTTTGGCACCTTGCCTGCTTCTCGTGTTTCACCGATCATGTAAATAGATTCCTGCGTTAAAAAAAAATCTATATTTTTTATGTGTAATCCATGATAAACAGTGCAACTGCCTGCAAATTGTCTCCTTTCAATTATTTGCGCGTGATCATTCTTTGAAAGAGGCCAATGAAAATGAAACCTACTTACCAAACCAAGTAAAAACTATGGAAATTTGAGTTTTATAAAGTCATGATGTTTCCTATTGTAAAAAAATAAAATAACATAGTCGGTGTGTAATTTTTAGGAAGAACGATGATATTTGTCCTGTGCAGTCATATTTTGCTCACATGCAAGATCTTCCAAGAAAATAGTTATTTATAGACAGTAGGCTATATGGGGCGGACATCTAATTACATTTATGGGGCGAGGCCAGTGACGGTGTGGGGCGGGGCCCGTGACGCGTGGGGCGGGGCCCGTGACGCGTGGGGCCAGAAGAAGCCGGAAATATAATGGCATGAATTCATTCCAGCATACAAACGAGATGGTGCCATGTCTGCGGCACTCAGAGCTACAACATGGGAAATATCCGAATCCGAGGACGAATGTCACAGTGAAAGCAAGACGGAATCAGTGACCTTCATAGTAGAAAGCGTTGACACCCAATGCAGCGACGACACAACATCAACAACCTTGGCATCCACAGATGAACCAAGTCAAGATCATAATCTGTCTCCTCCGCGGGTACCCAGGTCTAAGACCCCCTGTCCTCCGCTGGGACCAGGGTCGTTGAGCCCCTGTCCCGACCGAAAGCGACGCTCCCGAGATCACACTGAAGCAGAGCAGCTTAAAGCAAAGCAGAAGAGAGATGCTAGAGATGATCAGAGAGCAGCGAGAGCCATAGAGAAGGAGGAGAGGAAACGGGAGCAGCAGGGAAGGAAGAAACTGGCAGAGCACATGAGAAGTTTGAGGCCAGAGAACTGTCTCAAAAGCCTGACTATATGCATAGATCCAGGTAAACAATGGGGGGCCGGAGAGTGAGTTGATAGGGGCTTTATATTGTCAGTTATCTTACCCCGCTGAAATTAAATGGGCGACATTAACATTTGTATTTCATCATTGGAACATTGGACAACTAGACGCCGATAAAATATGTGGTTATCAATTATTAATATTGATTATTAAAAGGAAATTCATTGAGGGCATATTTTGTTAGATTACGGAATTGTTGGGAATGGCCCAAAAATAATCCTCACTCCCATGTTGCGACTGAAACCAAATTAGGCCCTGGGAAATCATTTGGAGGATTTAAGATAGGCCAAAGTTCTTACTAATGAGTTAAACACCTTTTATTGCTTTGAGGTTCAGGGTTTTATATGATGGGCAAAAAACGGAATACATTTCATTCCAGTGCATAAATCTTGAACGCAAAAGAAAAAGGTCAGGTGGCACGCACCGATGACTATGCTAATCGGTATACAGATTTATTAAGATAGAATATCAGAACACTAACATGCCGTTTGGTTTGCAAAGTGGAGTTTAACAACTTCAGATTAGCATTATAATATGCTTTCCATGTAATTCTGAAATAAATGTTCAAAAATGAAAAACAAAATATCAACTAAATCGTGTCTTCATCCAAGAACTATGGAGCGTGATAGATCTTAACTATTCAATTTGGTTTAAAAAAATATCCCCCCCTTTCCTACCTTCAAAATCCTTCTCTGTGCGTTGGAGCAGCTTCCACACATTTCCCTGGCATTAGCTGTGGTTTAGACATCCTAAAATCGGCATACATTCAGCGGCTCAAAACATTCAGTTGTTTTAAGCACATTCGCAATATCTGTGCATCCAAAAAATCTAAAATGTATCAACATTGTTATCAAAAATAATGTCATGGAATGTTAAAAGCATTCAGTGAACCGAAAGCTGAAATAATCGGCTCTAAACTCAATGCATAAGTAAGCCACCGAAACATGATATTTTATTGAAACATAAGTTAATTAATGTGTTTCTTTCTAAAGATGAAAGTTAAGTTTTATCTGCGCCTCACTCAAAACGTCCCCACCAGGTGGGGCCAGGGCTGTAACCCGTCTCTCTTCCCCTCTAGCGGTTTTACAGCACAATGGCTCAGACGTCTTGTTGGACCGCCTCTCCACCTCAGGCTGGAGGTTTGTGATCGACCGCCAATCCCTTCCCCAGACTATCTGCTGGACCCGGGAGCTGGCCCAGGTTGGTCTCAGGGCTCGAGATATGTATTGGTGGGGGCACAAAAGGTGTGGATCGTGGTACGCGATTTAGAAGTAATTTTCTTGGTAGAAATTATTTATTAGGGTAACGTTTCTGTTTTCAGCCCGGAGAGGACGGTTGTGGTTCGGTGGAAGAGGATCAAGTGAGCTGGGTTCTGGATTTGGCCGACTTCATTGACGTGGTGATCAGTGTCAAAGAGGTGAAGCTTTGTGAAAACATTTCACACATTTAAACCCTTCCAGAATCTTGGAAACTTTGCTATGGTGAGGTGGTGGTGTTTTAGTGGTTTGGGGGGTCTTTTTACTTTCAGGTTCTCCGGAGCGAGGAAGGTCCCTCCGGGCGGTCTCTCCTCGCTGGGATGCTGGAGTTTCTGAATGGAAACGCCAACAAAGTGGTCACCCTGTTGGTTATTGGATCACAGATGAACAGGTTCTCTTAAATAGCTTGTTATTATTATTAACTCCATTTCTATGTCTATGGTGAAGGTTGTAAAGTGACAGTCATAGTCTCGCCTGCGGGTCCAAACCTGTGGTTTAACCAACGCCTTCTTTACTTCATAATGTTGTTAGAAACTCAATCTAACTAAGAGAGGGCATTATGTCTTCTAGTGCTTCAGCCTGGAGCGCCCCCAGCCTTCAGGCCCAGATCGGCATGGAGGATCTGGACATGGAGGAGGTGGGTTCAGTTTGAAAACTAAAACTTTTTTCTTTCCATGAATGGTTGTGCGGTTGGTTTAATTTAGTGTATAGAACCCGAAGCATTCCCTCCTAGCTGTGTTGCCAGCCTGCAGTACCGGCGTCTGTGTTCTCAGGTGATGGTGTACCTCCAGCTCTACAGGAACGTCTCCCTCTCCTTCTTCCGCGACTGGCAGGCCGTCACAGACCACCTGGTGGGCGTCACGAAAGCCTTGTCCAAACGGCCTTCCAGGTAAAGCACACCTGGTGCTGCTGTCACGGTAACATGCCATTTCCATCAAGTCATGCATCTTCAGGTCCACCTTGGGGGCGGGACCCCACTTTGATGACACTTTGACTGATGGCTTATAAGCTCACGTTATTTTATATATTTTGGATTTAAATAATTAACCAAAAGGTTGAAAAGCCACAAGCAATATAATGAGTGGGGATATATATATATACTGTATATCGTTTGGACGTCGATATGAGGGGCATGTCTTGGTGGGGTTCAAAACGCTGTGCGGATCCAGAGTGTAAAGGACGCCGGGCGGCCCATGGCTGTGGCCTGTTAAGCCTCATCGGTCTCCTCTCAGGCAGCTGGCTGAGCGAGGCGGCCTCCCGTTCTGCGCGGACGGGCCGTGGGCCAGCGGGGTGCAGGTGAAGAGGGAGGGCGCCGGGCTGCGCCAGGTGTGGAACCGGCAGGTGCAGCAGCTCAATCGGGTCAGCGTGGCCGTAGCGACAGCTGTGACGGCTTCCTACCCCTCCCCCCATCTCCTGCTGCAGGTAGAATCTTGTTCACAATCCTTGAGGAGTTGGCTCCCAACTGGTGTTTTTCGTGTGACCTAATTTCTGGGTGTTGAACTGTTGCAAACCTTTGGCATTGCTCATGCAGTGCATCTTTATCCACACACACAGACATCGTTTGCACCTGCCAGTAATATCAATGTCTGAGTCGGCATGGCGCCCCACTTAGTGCAATGAATAATTTGGAATGTCTGTATGTAAATTAGCTCTGAGAACGCAACCAAAATAAATGCAAAAATTAATTCCTAAAAAATAGGACAATGAAATATCTAAAACAAGCCCTGGTGCAGGGGATAAAAGACCAACATTCAGACCGTTTGTATAATTATGGACTTAAAGGGTTTGAGGTATTATATATCCCCCTGCTCTTATCAAGGCCTATGGGAGTTTGAAGGGTTTGAGGTGTGATATATCCTGCTCTTATCAAGGCCTATGGGAGTTTGAAGGGTTTGAGGTGTGATATATCCTGCTCTTATCAAGGCCTATGGGAGTTTGAAGGGTTTGAGGTGTGATATATCCTGCTCTTATCGAGTTTGAAGGGTTTGAGGTGTGATATATCCTGCTCTTATCAAGGCCTATGGGAGTTTGAAGGGTTTGAGGTGTGATATATCCTGCTCTTATCGAGGCCTATGGGAGTTTGGAATCAGAGGAGCAGCGGAGGAAGCTACTGGCCCCACTCTCTGTGACTTCCGAGGGAAGAGAAAGAAGAGTTGGACCCGATATCTCATCCAGAATCTACCGCTGTCTCTCGGAGCCAAACCCGGAGATGGGTCTGGACTAGGCGGATTCCTTCTGGCCTGAATGAGCGCTTTGAAATCCTTGTCAACAAAAACTTCCGGACATTTGTTTGCAAATGTTTACAAGCTACCTAAGGTCTACAAGATGGCGGCTACCAAAGCAAGCTAACATTTACAATCTAGCTAATGTTTAAGGGCTAGCTTATGTCTATAAGATATGTTATATTTCGAACTAGCTAATATTTTGAATATATCTAACCTCTTATCTACCTAAGGGCCAATGTTTCAAAGCTAGCCAATGTCTAATCTACACGATTTCTAATGTTTGGAAGCTAGCTAATGATTTAGCTAATGTTATGGTTCTTGATGTTGCCTACTGAGCTATCATGCTGAATAACATCAACCTGAAAGCACTTTATTACACCTTCAGAGTGACGTGATGAGTTTATATTGTGTACATGTATTATGTACATAGTTTATAATAAAAAAAAAAATTACTGTTCCGTTTGTGATTTTCTTTTAATTGTAAGGATTAATGGACATGCATTCATATACATTTGAAGAAATCAATCATTCAGGTTGTGCGGAAATAGGTAATGATTAATTTTATGAGGTTCCTCAGTACAAAGTAAGAAAATATACATTCATTCACATTTCAAAGCATTAAAATCACAATGGCTGTTTATACCTTAACTACTGTAGATTGCATAAAAAAAAGGAAATTCTAGTATCTACAGAATCCATTACACAAAACCAGACTTCTTGGAAGCCGATCCATGAGAAAAACATTGAAAGTGGCTTGTTGTCAGATCATAAACCGACAACCACATCAAGCCTTCCACCATTGGTGTAGGTTATAGAAATCGTTTGTGTAAGCTTTTTTCTTTTTTTAAGTTAAGCTAAAATCAATCTTGGCATTTAAGGTTTGGTGAAACAGCCGTTTCACCACAGGTGATGCTGTTGTAGACCTGAGCCATTCATAGTGTTGCACTACTCTGTCCCATGCAACGTTGTTGTTTCTCCTTCATTCACAAATGTCTTTGATGGGCAGTGGGCACACAAACATTATATGGATATGAAGCCATGCGTGTATTGGCTAAATGGCGACTCTTTGTTCACTACTTTTCCACAGTAGCAGAGGCCAATAAGCCAGCATAGTTAATGAAAAGGCCAACTGTTCTAACAGCAGTAAAGTAAAGTATATTTTCTGCTGACCTTCAAGTTAGAACGGTAGATGTGTTTTATTTTATCACAATATGATATGAACACAAATCAAAATCCCCGTCACAAAACACAAACTTGATAAGTGTAGATACAGGAGATAATTATCATTTAGATAAACAATGACATAATGAAGCTCCATAGGTGTGCTTGTGGCTGCTAGTGTATAAGCGTATGACTTTACTTCGGGCAAATTATAGAAATCGGACAAAAGCTATGATTGGCTCCCCGGGGCCCCTGGTATACTGCCAGCAGCCGTTTGGTGAGAGCGGGGGGAGGATGTTGGCGGGCTCAAGTCCTGCAGCCCTGCTTGCTCTGGTAGTCCTCGGGCTCAGAGGAGTCACTGCTGGGGGGCGTCGGAGGACAGACGCAGGTACCCCCGGTGTCAAGGTACCCCTGGGGACACGCCCGGCAGGGCTGTGTGTCGCTGAGCGGGCTGGGGGAGGGAGAGGCACTCTGGGTGGACACTGGGCTGCCAGAGGATCGGGGACCCATCGTGTCCTGGGTGAGGTCGTTGACCACCGCGTCTCTGAGTGGCTGCTCTGGTCCCTGGGGGAGGTTGAAGACCCAACCCAGCTGGGACTGGAGGAGACGGAGCAGGCCCGGCGGGAGGTCCAGCGCCCGCAGCACGTCTGGGCAGCGGGGCATCTGCTTGCGAAGGCGAGCGCAGCAGAGGTACTGCAGGGAGGTGGGGGAGTGGCGTGCTCGGATCACCTTCACGCTGCTCTTGGCGGCTGTGGAGCAGACCATGGGGTAGAAGGCCTTGTTCTGCAGCCGGGTGGTGGCCACACCTGGGGGGAGGGGGAGAGGGAGAGGATGTGGTGAAGAGGAGATGGAAAGGGCTTGTGCCATTTTGCCAGTGACATCGTTGTAACAGCCATCATTAAAAAGGATTTTGGTCATCTTATAATATAGGAGAGTGGTGCTTCAGATGCAGGTTGATGTCTTTATGCAACATCAACCCCTTTTCTGTGGAGAAGTCGCGGAGAGGACAATTTACCTCATTGGTCCGTTTGCCCCCAAAATGTTTTTGCAGATCCAGAGTTCACCACAAAAACCTGTTTAATATAATATAATCTAACAACAGAGCAACACATCTTTTGGACGGGAAAAGCCCTGTATGGAGGATGAGATGCAGGGCAGATACAAACCCTCAAACAACAACCAAATCAATCAGGAGAGGAGATGAGGTTTAATATAGATGGTTTCAACCAATGTCAACAATGTCAAATGTTTCACACACAAAAGGCAAACATCAAAAATTATCAGGAGTAGATAATGGAAGAAACTATGACAAGAAATCCAAAGCGAGAAGCCTCCTTGAACAAATAGTTCCAGAGGTCCCGGCTGGAGGCACCGATGAAGGTTTCAGTTCAGATTCTTATTTCTCTGCTGTGCCTCAGACAAAAAAACCTTGAGACGTGACTCAGTAAAAATGAATACTGTAGATGGCCGAGAAGGAATAGTGTGGCCTGATTTGATTGATTGTATGTACTCACATGATTCTTGCAATTACTGGCCTGTTGAATGCACTTATTGTGCTTTGCTTTCTATAAAGCGCCAGATGGATCTTAAGAGATGTGACGGTGGCAGAAGCTCAGCTGTGCACCGCCGGTTCTTTGGCTAAAGCTCAGCTGAATGTGACGTGGGTGATGTCATGTGATGTGATGGGTGGCAGAAGCTCACCTATGTAGTGCCGGTTCTTGTAGAAGGTGAGGGTTCCGTGCCAGGTGTCCAGGTGTACCCCGATAATGGAGCCCTGGCCGAACCTGGGGGAGAACATCTCCTTGGTCCCCCCGTGCTGCAGCAGACCTTAAAAAGGTACAACAACAGCAAAACAAACCTTATTCAAGTCCGACTTTATTGAAAGACCACTTCAAAAAACGCAAGAAATTTGTTAAAAGAATAGCAAACATCAGAAAGACAGAGAGCAAACTCGTTTATCTGAAATATGAGCGTTTGAGACAATTAACATGCTGCACAAGGGAAACGATCCAACTAAAACAGGAACACCCGAGTTCTACAACTTAACTTTTTAAAACATGACAGCTCTAATACAAACTGAACTGTGAACCCTGTTTACCTGTGTAGGACAGTCCCCAGCTGTCTTCGTCGTTGCCCAACATGCTGCAAAAACTGTACTTGAACTTGTCCAGGTTCACCTCAGACGTTCCGACACCAACCATCTGAACCAGGTCACACAAACATGACTGGAGTCAGGAAAAGGCCACCATACAACAGCAGAAAGGTGTGGGCTTGTTCCCACACATTTCCCCTAAACATACCATTGGCATTCAAACTTAATTTGGTGAAAGAGAGTGGCCTGTCCCACACACATACACCACTGCTTCCATCACCTCTCCTAGGAGGTTCCCACCTGGGTGAGGTGGGAACAATAACAAATCAAAATGTATAGTCTGGTTAGGGCAATGCTAACGGGGTCCTGCATACAAAAAACAGTAGACCCCCTGCCCAACATGGCTCGCCCAGCGTTCTACCACTGAGCTACATGGCGGTATCAACCAGCAGGGGCAATACAGGCTATATTTGGAGAATGAGGACACTTCCAATGTTTGCACAAATGGTGAGCTTGATGTAGTAAAATGGCCTTGGTGTGTCATCACAGCAGATTTACCGAAAGTAAACTGTGGAGTGTTTGGTTGATTACTGGTTTAAGCAGCCTCACCTGGCCTGAGCCAGGTCTATTCGACTCTGTGGCTGGGTGAGGCTACACACCTGTCGTGCAGGTTAAACCAGCGATCACCAGAAACATTCAACAGAGAGAGATATCCTACATGACAGTGTTTCTCAACTGGTATTAATAATTCTGATCCAGCAGTCCCACTATGTAAGAGCAGAACTTCTGATCCAGCAGTCCCACTATGTTATAGCAGCTCCTCAGATGCAGTAGTCCTTCCACGTTATAGAAGAACTATTTATCCAGCAGTCCTACTGTTTTATAGCAGGATTTCTGGTCTCTTGGGAGATTGAAGGTGATTATTTCCCCCTTTGTCTGTTTACGGATATTAAAGTGAAGCTTTCATAAGTGGAACAGCATTTCTCGGTTTCAGTCTACAATGTGTTGATTTTGTGTTTGCCAATTGCACGCTTAAGCCCAGTTCAGACCAAAGATTCACCTTGCAACGGCTTGCAACTCGCAACGCCTTGCAACGCCTTGCAACGAGACGGGCTGCGACGTTCTAAAACTGGGCAGTTCACACTGGCTGCAACGCGCTGCAACGGGCTGCGACGCTAGGTGGTTTCCATAGCAACTGTGAACGCTCTGGCACATGCTGAGAGCCGCAACAACATCATCATTTGCGTAGGTTAGGTTAGATTAGTTAGGTTTGCAATTAGTTTTATTTTACTTGAGAGTAGGCTAGAGTTACTATGTCTTGTCATTCTCCACTACATCTGCATTGGAGTAAATAGCTGGAGCTTACAGTTAGTTTAGATTACCCGTTGTTGGATACATTGCATTTTCCGGTCATTTGTCGTCCTCATATCTGTATGTGCACACAATTATTCATGTCTGCGATCATCACAGAGTCCACAAGCAGCAGGTCGCAATTCCCGATGGGTCACAATTCATGACAGCAGACCGTCGAAATCTGCTACCACACTGTAAATGCGGGGAAAATGAGTCAAACCCCAACCAAGTGTTTTCAGGTCATTTGTCGTCCTCATATCTGTATTTGGACACAATTATTCGTGTCTGCGATCATCACAGAGTCCACAAGCAACGCAGGTCGCAATCAACGATGCCACAATCAATCTAGCGCACCGTCGAATTCTGCGCCCACACTGTAAATGCAGGAAAAATGAGACAAACCCCAACCAAATCTTTTCAGGTCATTTGACGTCCTCATATCTGTATTTGGACACAGTTATTCGTCGTAGAATTCAGCAAGATTAAAAGTGTAAATACATCAACAAAATACGGCAGTACGGTACCGGGACGGAGTAGGCCGTGACGTACAAGTTGTTCTTTGCTGTGATTGGCTGAAGAAATCGCCGCGTTCTAAAACTGGACCTTGCGATTTGACATGTTCAATCTCTGGCGACTCCTTGCGACGCCTTGCAACGGCTTGCAACGGCTTGCAACGACCCGTTCACACCGCCCCTGCGACGTTCTAAAACCGTCTCGTTGCAAGCCGTTGCAAGCCGTTGCAAGGTGAATCTTTGGTCTGAACTGGGCTTTACAGATCACCTCCAGCAACACGATTCATCTTAACAAATATGAAGGAAGAGGATGTGAAACGCCCAGTTCAACCACATTGGAGCTTGTCTGCTGTCAGACCTCAGACTTTCCTACAATTACCCAGAAACGTATAATCAAAATCTTGCATCCTTAATGAGTAGTCATTACTTACCCTCCTCAATTTGCTAATATTAAAGACCAATTTTGGTTGAATAATGTGTGTACATCAGCCCTTAACATTTATGCTCCGTATACTTTCACTGGTTACCCAGTTATTAATAAAACCCCTTGGATTGATGACAACATCAGACACAACCTTAAGGAATATTGTGAGGCTTAACATGATAGTGGTCCTCAGTAGCACCCAGACTGTACCCACCATGTCGGTCCCATACACCGGGGAGGTCATCTTGATTTCCCAGAAGTGCTGGCCCTCGGCCAGGGCCTCGGTACCGCGGGTAGCCGCCGTGCCGCAGCTGTAGTCGGCGTGGAAGCTGGCCTTCCTCCCGCCGCAGCTCAGAGACACCTCGGTGGACTTACTGGTCTCCTCCCACACCCAACTGAAGCCTGGGGACAGGACAGGCAGGTGTTGATGGGGCGCTGTTGACATCGGTGAGCTAGAAGCCCATGTGAGCTGTACTGAAGCTCAGGAATAATGCTTGAATGTTGTACTATGACATGTCTTTATGAGCAAGGAGGCATCTAAGTTAGGCTACAGAGCCAACTATAAAAACGTATACTGTTATAATGTAGCATCATTGTAATACAGCGGTGGTCTATGAACTATTATTATACTCTTAGCGTTAAGCATAATTATTAACACTAGGAACCAGGAAGATATTATACGATCATTTAAAACCATTATTATTTATAACTGTTGGCTGTAGTTTGGCAGGGTCCTTACCGTCGTCCTCCTCCCCACAGAGGCATTCTGCCGCAGGGCCCTGTAGCGGGGTCCCGTGGCCGGGGGCTGCCTGGAGCTCACACTGGCAGAAGGACTCTCCTGTCACTGCTTCGGGAGAGGAGGAGGAGCAGGAGATGGAGCAGGAGGTGGAGACGGAGAAGTCCTCCAGGAACTCCAGCTCACTGACCTGTCCAACGCAGGGGATTCAAATTCACAAAGCTTTATTGGGAATTAATTTATTCAATTGTGATGGTCACAGATGCTCTGCTTTACAAAGATAGAAACATCAAAGTAAAAAAAACAGGATTCAAATATGCAAAGAAATATAAACTGTTAATGGGCTGTATTTAAGATTGAAGAAAGATTATTTTAGTGCCATTGTTGGAATTTCAATAGCCATCTGCCAGCAAATCCTGAAGGAAAGCGAGAATATCCTTTCTGAGTTGACTATTTTAAGCCCGCCTCTAGCTCAATTCTGACCAATCCGGGAATCCATCTTTCCTGTCAATCACAGGTTCTTAAAATGTTAACTTTGTAATGGTATTTTTAATTATTACTCTCTTTACCACTCTCAAATCGTACCCACGATAAAATATGAAAACAAAAGGTAAATACACAGGTGGGTTTCTCTGCTACCCAGAACACTCCAGAAGGACCCAGGCCCCAAAAGGCTGTCTATCGTCTATCCTGGACGTGCCCATGTGTGTACGGTCGGTAACAGTAGATGATAGTGACTCCCAGGAGGGGAAGGACAGGCCCCGAGCTTTCCTTTCTTGACCCACTGCCTCACTTCTAGTGCCAGTGGAAAAGTACTGGTGAAGTTTGGGGAAGGAGGGAGTGGCCTCTGTCACCCTCATCTCTGGTTTCAGCTCACTCTGAGAGAGGTCCTGACATCAAGAGCCCATAGTTCAGGGATTTAATCCAGCCCTTCAAATGGTACAATTTTCCAGCAGCAATTTTGAAAATGTATTTCAGGGAAAAGTTCACAGGTTTAATTTATATATTTTATAATGGCCTTGTTCCATTGATGTGCATTTAGGGTCAGGGTTACACAATATTAAATAGGACCAAAATTAATTAGATAGATTCCACATTTCCTACCCTGATATGGCATTCCAAAATGGCTGCTGATAAAGGGCCTATGGTTCGAGGTCCAAAGTGCAAGACAAAATGTGCCTTTTTATCCTGTTTATACATTTTTACTGTATATTGCTTTCATTTCAAAGCAATTTACAGTAAATTCAGATGCATGAGCAGGTAGAGGCTGGAATCTGGCTCAAAGGTGTCTACAAATCCAGAACTAAACTATGGCTGCGCTTCATTAATCGCTAAAAAGGCCCTCGTTTACTGCCCCCACCACTAAGTGGATTTGCTAATGGCACTGAGTGTAACTACTAATCGCACTAAGTGGAACTACTAATGGCACTAAGTGTAACTACTAATGGCACTAAGTGTAACTACTAATGGCACCAAGTGTAACTACTAATGGCACTAAGTGTAACTATTAATGGCCCTAAGTGGAACTGCTAATGGTACTAAGTGTAACTACTAATGGCACTAAGGGGAACTACTAATGGAACTAAGTGGATCTGCCAATGGCACTAAGGGGAACTGCTTATGGCCCTTGGGGAACTACTAATGGAACTAAGTGGATCTGCCAATGGCACTAAGAGGAACTGCTTATGGCCCTTGGGGAACTACTAAAGAATTTAAACTAATGTTAAATGAGCCACTATCTTTATTCTGGTTTTATACCTAAATCAATCCCAATGAAGTGTGTGAAGGACTCACGTCCCCTGGCCCCTCTGTGGTACCCCTCACATGGAGGTCCTGTTCCAGATCTACTTCCCGGCCAGGCTCTGACCCACTGGTTGCTCTGCTCAGCAACATGGCGGCTCTGAAAGACAAAGACATCCTTTGATTCTGCTTCCTGGGAGAAGGGGACCTTCCGGCTAACCTAAGTAAAAGCCGATGTTATGCCAACCGCCTGCATTTGAAAATGATAAAAGACACGTACAATCGTATGAAAAAGTTGGTTCAGGACTTCAGTTGACATAAGGATCTCACACTAGGGAGCCTATATTTCTGACGTGTACTGCTGTAGCAGGCTAGCCTGGCTCCGCCCGCCTAAGTACTTCCGCTCAATTTGAATTTCCCTTCAGTACTAGTACAAATGTAGAAATGAAATGAAGTGCAGTACGAGAGTCTGGTAGAACCAGGCTAGTAGCAGGCCTCCTCAGCGCTCTAATGCCTATTCTGAACATGAAGGGACTTGTTTGAGTGTTGTTTCCAGAAAGGAGCAGAGGAGCGATGGGTTTGGGGTGCTTTCTCTGAACAGGGATCGGGAGGTCTGGCTATCACAGTGGATGATCTGGAGGTCTGGCTATCACAGTGGATGATCTGGAGGTCTTTGGACGCTCTTGGGTCCTTCTCTTGCTGATGGCATCGAGCCCAGTGTCAGTGCACGTGTCCTTTCAAACTGTCTGGATATCTAGACCCCTGCTACCCTTAAATATGTAATACATCTTTATATATATTCAATCTTTAATCTTTTTAAAAGTGATATTTCGCATTTATCTAATACGATATGTGTGGAGCTTTGTTTTGATTGCAGGTCGTTTGACCTCATGTCATTCTCAAAGCCAATGCAGATGGCGCCAATAGTTGCCCTCGCAGGTAAAGGCCACCGTGTCAGAGGAGTCCGTCTGGACTTCACTTTAACTAGGCTTTAGCCTACATAGCGTCAACTATCGATGTCAATCCTCCGATCTCCGATGACGTGGTCACATACCGCACAACGGGATGTGCCAAATAAAACGCGACTAATTACACTAAATAACTCTCTAGAGGTTTCCACTCTGTTCTAGACCAATAGGCAGTGAAGGGTTATTAATTTGTCTGACCTTTTGACGCATGCTGCACGTAGACCACAACTATAGCAACCGATTAAATAATAGTCCAATCTTATAATCAATAAAAAAGCCTTTGTGGACATAGCCTGGCACACTTTAGACAGTGATACACATAGCTTAGAGGACTAAGCATGTTGTCGAGTCCAAAAAGGTCAATTAAGCTAATTTAAGCTATATTGGCCTATTCTTACTAAATGCAAAACTTTATGTGGCGAAGTTCTCTTACCTTAACGGTCTTCTTCTGAGTGACACTGCGACGTAGCGCTCTACATGCCGGCCCTTGTGCTTTCCGGGGAGTGACAGCTGCAGCCTGCCCTCTGGCCCACTTTACAGCACCATCAAAACACAGCAGACCACGCCCTCATCTTGCTCTGATTCGATATTGCTACCGAGGGGGCGTGGTTTATGCTAATTCACCTAATGATTTAAGTGGGTTCAACTCAGGCGCTCCTGCTTATGGATCGTGTGTAGATGCATTGTGTGAGTGTAATCTTGTAAACAACATCGAGTTAACAACTATGGAATGACAAACACACAATGCAGAAAAACAAGGACAGAAAAATAATGACTGAATTGTTACATTGCAATTTAATAAGATTTAGAATTCAGTGTTTATAGAAAATAACAAGTAATATGCATTGTAATCCTTCCGTTTTGCAACACTTGTGAAACCCAATATATAATGTAAACTTATATAAATAACTAAAGACATCAAGACTCATAAAGACTATAAAGGACACGTTCAGAACCTTGCCCCAAATAGGCTGTTGGACTAAAGAACGCACCGAGCAGCGATTGGTTGGCGTTGAGACGAGGGAGGGACATATACCCCCAATATATATCAGGACATACTGCCCCCTGATTGGAGGATGAGTCCGTGACGTTATACGGAAGTGTCTTGCTACAACGACGCAACTCGGGGCAACATGGGAGAGAATAACAGCGGTAAGATAGCCCCACATCAACGCCGTTATTATTATCCTAGTAATGTCTCAGTTTAAAGTATCTCAACTACGGCATCCACCACTCCTTGTGGTTATTGGTTATTATCTCCTTGTTTATTATCGATAATCATTATGATAATAATATTTTCGATATAAAAGGTATGTGTCACATATCGCACAGAGAATGAACCTGACTTAAGTCCCATGGGCATGCAGACCAGAACCACATTGGATGGTAGGGTTTTGGTTCATATCGTATCAAGCAGCGGGAATGACTTGTATCCTAAAAGTTAACGTAGACTTTCCGGCTATGAAACATGACTCAGAATGACTTGAGAATTTTTCTCCTGGTCAAAAGTTCACTGGTATTGCGTCAGTTTGGATAATTTCGCTCCTCGGGTCACAGCGGGATCCGAACCTCCATAAATGCTGTTTTATATTAGTCCTTTTCGACTTTGTAAATAACATAAGATGACTCATAGTAGTAATACTATTCAGGGGATTTATATAGTGGGGGGGGGGGGGGGGGGGGGGGGGGGGTTGGTGGGTGGGTGGTGGGTGTGTGTGTGTCGCTATCACAGTGGCGTGGTGAGGAGGAGTAAACCATCACATCTTCATTGACCACAGGGAGCCTATATTTTGTATCATTTGTATCTTCTCTCTCCCAAAAGGAGGCAACCTGGCGCAGGTGCGGCACGTGGTGTTGGTTCTGTCGGGGAAGGGCGGGGTCGGGAAGAGCACGCTGACCACAGAGCTGGCCCTAGCGCTGCGCCATGCAGGCAAGAAGGTGAGGGCCGGACAAACGCATCCATCCAGGCCATGTGTGGTTGTCTCGGTAGCATTGCATTCTTTTATTCTTCTGCCACGCCCTCCCATGGACTCAAATGTCATGGAGTCATAAATGATTGTATCATCGCCCCCAGAAGCCTGCAGCTGGTCTCTCAGAGTGGCAGTAGCTCAGAAGGTATGGCGGGTTGACTGGTAACCGGAAGGTTGCTGGTTCGATCCCCCGCTCCTCCTAGTGTCGAGGTGTCGACACCCACCCTGACTGCTCCTGACGACCTGGCTGTCGCCCTGCGTGGTGTCAGCGAAATCCCCTGAATGTAAATGTAAACTGTGTCTGCGTGCATCTGTGGATGACCCGTGGTGTAATGTTATGGTCGGTGCCTGGGGGTCCCTCCTCGGCTGTAGCAGGCCTCCTCAGCGCTCTAACGCTGCCTCTGGTCAGGTGGGGATCCTGGACGTGGACCTGTGCGGGCCCAGTATCCCCCGCATGCTGAGCGTGGGCCGGCCCGACGTGCACCAGTGTGACGGCGGCTGGGTGCCTGTCTACACGGACTCCAGCAAGAGCCTGGCACTCATGTCCATCGGCTTCATGCTGGAGAACCCAGACGACGCCGTGGTGTGGCGGGGGCCCAAGAAGAACGGTAGGCGGTCAGACCCCCCGGCAGCGTCACAGAGGGGCAGGCTCTCACCTTATGATGTTAACGATGGAATACAGATCATCAGGGTAATGATCTAAACCTGGGTCTCCTCCCACTGTACGTTGACACTGTGGATATGTTCGTCGCGTTTGCGCGCACAGCCCTGATAGGTCAGTTTGTGTCGGACGTGGCGTGGGGGGAGCTGGACGTGCTGCTGGTGGACACGCCCCCTGGCACGTCTGACGAGCACCTGTCGGTCGTGGAGAACCTGAGGAAGCACCGCCTGGACGGAGCCGTGCTCGTCACCACCCCCCAGGTAGGAGCCTGACCCCACCCACCCCCCAGGTAGGAGCGCAACCCCATGACCCTACAGACCCCGCAGGTAGGAGCCTGACCCCATGACCCTACCAACACCGCAGCTAGGGGCTCTACCCCAACACCCTACAAAGGCTGTTGGGATATGAAGGAGGCTTCGTAATGAGATGGCCGATAAGGACACCCGTTTATGCACACAGTTCATAGAGTGTGTGTGTGTGTGTGTGTGTGTGTGTGTGTGTGTGTGTGTGTGTGTGTGTGTGTGTGTGTGTGTGTGTGTGT
This sequence comes from Gadus morhua, assembly GCF_902167405.1. NCBI lineage: Eukaryota > Metazoa > Chordata > Actinopteri > Gadiformes > Gadidae > Gadus > Gadus morhua. The sequence continues at coordinate 19,642,814 of NC_044065.1, forward strand.
GTGTGTGTGTGTGAGAAACAGAACAACAATGGGAGGTTTTTTGCACGTGTACGTAAAAGCGGAACCAACGCGATTCTGAGTGGCAGTACATTGAAGCTTGATCGGGAAACATTCTGTTTCCATAACGGATATTCAGGATGAATTTGTGTGTCTGTCTGTGTCTTTGTGTTTTCCTGCAAAATGAATCCTGAAACGAGCAGTGAATCAATATTTCTTTGCTGGACATTCTCATTCCTTTAGATGTTTGCTTTCTCTGCTGGGATCTATAGTAAGTGCTTTCACTTTGAACCCCGTAGTAAGATTGGTTCAAGCCTAGCTCGTGTTATGCTATTTATTAACAAGCACATTTTCAAATGACTTTGATTACGTGCCTAAAGATGAAGCATCATCTTTCTATGGCAATGCATACTGGTTTTAATAGGTGTCATTGCTGCTGACAATATTGACTTTCAATCACTGAAAATCGGCCAGGCATTTTTGGGAAACTTTCTGTGTTTCCTCTGATAAATGTAACGCAACTGTACCGCCCAGTTAATTCATTTGTACACTGTGTATTCATTAATAGTAAGAGCCTGCTAACTATTCACAACATGAACATAATTTGTAACGAACAGAATTTAGGGCTCTGAGCTCAGCCGCCGTGTGTGTGTGTGAGCGTCTGTTGTCTGTCTCTCTGTGTGCAGGCCGTGTCCACCGGGGACGTGAGGCGGGAGATCACCTTCTGTAAGAAGGTTGGCGTTCCCATTCTGGGCATCGTAGAGAATATGAGCGGCTTTGTGTGTCCGCACTGCTCAGTGAGTACACGCACATACATAGGCACTTCATATTACAACTCTACCTCTTTCAAGTATCAAGGTATGAAACATTTTGTAATCTTTAAAAATCTCTAGGAATGCAGCAACATTTTCTCCAAGGGTGGAGGCGAGGAGCTCGCTAAGATCACAGGCTCACCGTTTCTAGGTGAGAACTCACTGGTGTAATGTCACTTTTCAGCCACCAGGAGGCCTTTGACTAATCAATGATGTAAACGTTCACATTAAACAAGATACACAAAAGTTAGTGCGATTTAAAAACAGCGGGCAGGTGTTGTGTTGATGAAATATGTTTAGAACTAATGTAGATACTGGTATGTCTTGAGACCAGACACCCAGAGCTGTGAGGATATTGTTGGTTCATCAGCATTGTGGCGGTGTGTTCCAGGCTGTGTGCCCTTGGACCCTCTGCTGAGCAGCAGTCTGGAGGGGGGTGGAGACTTCATGAAGATGTTCCCAGAGAGCGCAGCCTTCAGCGCCATCACCAACATCTGCCACACTCTTCTGGACACCCTTGGAGCTGCTTGATGGTTCAGAGCCTGAGTGGCACTATTGACACCTAGGATATTCATGAGATGGTTGAATTACTGGTCGACTAAATCTGATTTATTTTGTCTATCGATGAGGACCAAACACTGGAGAGGATGCATTCTATGAAGAACAGCCAATTGTATTTATATTTTGGCATGCAATGACTGATATGAATACTTTTCACAGGAAATCGAATTGAGGTTCCTACATTGTAACAGTTTTCATGGATGGAGTTCACCAGAATATTTTAATCCTTAAATGTGTGTGATTAAAGTGGGTAAATTGTTGGAATAATTACGTATGTTTGTTTTATACTTTAGCGTGTGAAACACTAACCTTTTAACGTATGCAATGACGTAGGATTTAATTCTGTTAACCCACACAATGGCAGTTAATGCACTTTTTGAAATAAAGTAGTTCAATGTCTATTGGGATTTGTATTTTATATAGAAAGCTTAATCCTATATTTTGCACAGTGGCAGAGATCGCTAGACAAGACCCCTGAAAGCAGAAGCAGACGATGTGGAAGGTGGTGGGCCTCTGAACTTTCTTTAACCAAGTACAAGAGTCGAGGATCATTCCCTTAATTTGATAGTTTGGAGGTGACCTCACTGGGTACGGTATGAGACGCTGACCTGAAGACATTCAGAAAATGGAAGGGTGTAGCTTATATCAAACTCCATGCCGGTTATGAAGATGGGCTGGGGGGGGGGGGGGATATGAAAAATAAGGAGATGAGGTATGAAAATTAAACATGTGAGACCCAACACTGGGCACACAAATCTTTAATGCAATCCAACAGCAGTACTACAGGGAAAAACGTTGACGTGTTTGAGAATGCTTTCGTAATGATTATAATACACTTAACACAAGTCCCACCATCCAAATACTAAAGGCAATCAGAATCTATAAACCAAGATACCTATCCAGAGGAATTTCAATCACTGATCAATTCATCCACAGTGCATCAACCTATAGATCTATATCGATAGAGATCTATATCGATGGATCTAGAGAGATCTCTGGATCTACATAGATCTCTATATATCTAGATCTATTAGACACACCATGGGTAATTAGACTGTTTCAAGGACAATATCTTATAAAATTAAACCTGGAAAAGAACAATACTAAAGCCAAGTCTGTCCAAGTTGGGCGTTCACCGGTCTGCCCATGCAGAGAGTCCTCACAGGATGGCCAGAGAGAAACCAGCTGGCGCTCATCTCCCTACGGCCAGACACCAAGTCAACTAGTGGAGCAAAATTATTCTTTATCAGAACATTTAATTCTCATTAAACACGCGCGCACACACACACACGCACACACACAAGACAGACAAACCACTACTTTGCGCATTTACAAGAGGTTGACTATCAAAGGGACACCTGTACACATATTACAGATAAGACCATCAGTATGGAGAGATACTTATTTTACTCTTTCCCCACCCCCACCCACAACCTTTTTCTTCATGTTAGAAATTTTTACAATATTTTCCCGTTGTATTTTTTTTGTTTTCCTTCCTCCAGCGGCCCCTTACGGGCGGACGAGAGGCCGTTTATTTGGTGGACAGGATGAGGGCAACGATGAGGCCGTAGAGACCCAGGACCTCAGCGAAGATCAAGATCAGGATCATCCCTACGAAGAGCCGGGGCTGCTGGGCCGTGCCTCGGACCCCGGCGTCCCCCACGATGCCGATGGCAAAGCCTGCCGCCAGGCCGCTGAGACCCACGCTCAGCCCCGCTCCGAGGTGGAGGAAACTCCTGCAACACAACATGGGGGGGGGGGGGGGGGGGGGGGGGGGGGGGGGGGGGGGGGGGGGGGCAGTGTTTAGCAGAGTGTGGAGGGGGCAGCTCCACACACACTGATGGGGAGACAGGTCCTGTGTGGAGCAGGGATGGGTTCCTTGTGATCTACGCCTACTCTCCTTCCCTGTGTCTTCATTTACCAGACATCCAATGAGAGGAATTTGACACCACCAATCCATTTATGAAAGCACATTCTAGTGTTTTAAACCATTACTCGTCATGTGATCAACCGTTTAAATCTTGAATCATTTGACCGGCCTTATTTGCTTACATATTGTAACTGTTGAAAAATCAGAAAAGGCCTCTTCATAGTCAGCCCTCTACTGTGTTAACTAAAATTGGCATTGTTATTCATCTCTTATTACCTCTAACCCAATAGTTAGTACTCTGCACCTCGGGTCTGAAACAACGGTCACTCTTGGAGATGCGTGTCTAGATGTGCCTACTTTGGAAACAGATTCCATGTGGACAGGAGGCCAAACCCAAATCAGAGAGCATGCGTTCCTCACTTGTACAGGCTGATGCCTTCTGTGATGCTGTTGGCGATGAGCACGGCCACAACCAGGCCGTAGATGGCGATGATCCCCGCCATGACCACGGGGATGATGGACTTCATGATCAGCTCCGGACGCATCACTGACATGGCTGCGATGCCCGTGCCGCTCTTGGCCGTGCCGTAGGCCGCGCCCAGGGCTGGGGGGGAGAAGGTGGGGTAGATGTATTAAGATGGAGAGAGTTCAGGCCACAAGGAAATACAAATTGGTGTAGTCACATGCACAGGCGGCTTGGTTGGTTTGATGACAAAAGGCACGCCGAGAGGAAAAGTCAATGATGCAGGCGGTATTGTGGCCCGTTCTAACATGGATACAGTTGGCTGTAGTGAAGATTTGACAAACCAAAAGAAAAAAGAGCTGAAGGAGTTAACACTCACAGCACGAGAAAACAGATCCAGACAGAAGATCGAAGGAGAGAAGAGGGGATAGAGAGGCACAAAGGGAACTAGAGATAAAGGACAGCGAGATAGAAGAATGATGCATACTATTAAAGGGCTACCAGGCATAGCAGTATGCTGGGAGATGGTCTTGTGGATAAGCAAAGGAAGTGAAACTAAGGTGGAGAAGCAGGCAAGACAGTTTGCAATTTTCAATTCCCTCTACGAGAAAAAAAAAAAAATCCAGGATTACATCATTTAGAGAGTTGATGAAACCACACACACACACACACACACACACACACACACACACACACACACACACACACACACACACACACACACACACACACACACACACACACACACACACACACACACACACACACACACACACTGAGGTTAATGGGAATACAGTCATGTGAGAAGGAAGAGAGAAGATGCAGAAGGCTGAGAAATGGGCGAAGCCATAACAAGAGAGAAGAGAGAAACCAAGGGAAATAACCAGGGAGGGAGAAGGTGTTATGGTACTGGATGTCACACATAGTCAGGGCTGACTGTAGGAAGATAGTGGTGTGGAGTAGGGCCCGACCGATTCACCGGACTGCCGATTTAATCGGCCGATTATAGCCTTTTTGAAAATAATCGACATCTGCCAAAAAGACGCTGATTACAACCGATTTTTTTTTTTTTTTTTTAGAAATGTTATTGCGCTTAGTATCCTGCAGATTGCGCTCCTACTCGCCTTGCTAACTAACAACTTTAGCGGGAGTAAAAAAGAGGAGATTTAATTTTACCGTACAACATGAAAGCACGCTCGCTCAGGCAGCTGCGCGCTCACCTCACCAATGTACACAAGACGCGTTGTTTGAGCATGTTGTGCCTGTTTTTCTTTAGGTCCCAGGCCATGTTAATTTGTTATACTGTAGACTCTAACGGTGAGACCATACTGCTCAGCACGCACGTGTTAGTCACTGCTCACGAGCGCAGCACATTGGGAGTTATTTATTTATTTTACATTCCACTCATTTTTTACTGTAAATGTATTCTAAAACACGCAAAGGTTCTGCATTCAATTCACATATTCGTCAAGTGTTTAAAGTATATTTAAGGTATCAAAAACTACGTTTTACAGGCTTTTTTTTGTTTTGCTTTTAATCGGCCGATTAAATCGTAATCGTAATTTTTCTCTTAAAATAATCGGCATCGGCACTCAAAAATCAATATCGGTCGGGCCCTAGTGTGGAGTGCTGCAGATGCATATCCACCCTGGACCACACCTGGTGTGTGAACCGGAGATGTGCACTCCAGACCTCCTAATCAACTGCAGGGGCTGCAGAAGGCTCACAATGTGGTAGAGGCGGAGAGCAGCGAAAAGTGCAACCATTGCATTGGTTTGGGTTGCAACCCCACACCGTGTTTGGCTGCTCTTCAAGTAACTGAATTTGAAAATTATATTTACCATTTCAGAGAGGAATATCTGCTGTTTGACTTAATCAAAGTAAAATCCCTCAGACTAGTCCTTTGGGGACAGTAGACTAGGGATTTGCACTACTCAGATTGGACACAGTCTAATAAATAATGATGGTTTGAGCGAGTGAGGAATCGGAATGAGCTAATGACCATTATTAGGAATCAGACGTCAACACCATGCAGGTGCCAAATGTGGTTCATGTCCTTATTGGTGCCACAAAATCTTTGCAATTGATTTTCCTACGTATTGGACGCTGTCAAACTGCTAATAAAAGTAGTTTTTTTGCAATATTACCCTTAGTTGCCTTGTGAAAAGGTGAAAAGTTCAAAGATTCAGGATTGACATTAGAACCTCTTCTCTCGTCTGCTTCTTACTCAATTACTTGCCTTATTCGCCACCGCCAGCTTGGTTGTTTCCGTTAAACCCAAAAAAAGAATTTCTTCACGCAAGAACCATAGATCACCTCATGTAACGTCACGTGACTTTATTTTCAGAGTGGACTGGTCTATTTTGGACACAGAAATCCAAAAGCCTTTTGAGTCTGATGTTAGAAACTTTGGAAAAATAGAAATAGATTACCATGTTGAAATCATATAAGCCATAAACACAAAAAAGATAAAACAGCACCATCAAATATATGTGAAAGACGTCTGCATTATGGTGACCCCTGAGAACACCGCTGGGCTTCAGGTATACTGCTGATAGACATCACCAATTCATTTCCTCAACTCATGTCTATGAAGGCAGGAAGATCATGTCTGAATGATTGCCTGGACGTGCAGTGGTTTGTTTTTTGCCAAACACAACCAACTTTCCTTACCTAATAAGCAACCACTTATGAATGATACAGAAAAAAGTTAAACAGTATGTATAAATAGGTCTTAGTCCACAAAAGTTCCCAAGCGCAGCAGAAAAACAAGGCCGGAAAGCTCAACTCATCACCGGTCAAACCCAGCATAACAAATCATTCTGAAACACCCAATGGCCATATTTCAGAACCTTTCCATAGTAGTTTTAATACAACCCCAGATCAATAACAAACAGGAAACAGTTTTCCATTCCTAAAAAGGTAACCTGATGGTAATGTGGTGAAGGAGAATGAAACCAGTATTTGCCTCTATCATAATTGCACTCGCAGGCAACAGACTTGTCCTACATTTGTCACATTAACATATAGTCCGGACTAGTGAGTCATGACGTTAAATAGACCAGGGTTAATAAAGCACTGTTCTAGCCACTCCCAAGTATGGTGGATTGAGGCTGATCTTGGTGTGATATTCAAGTATAGTATGTATCAAAGTGACCTTCTGCTGGGGATGACTGGATAAATCAGCACTTATTCAACAAGCAATAAGTGGATCATTTTGCTTCCACTATACTTTATGATTTCAAACAGTCTAACCAACGACAACCTCAATTTTTTTTTACACATGCTTTAGAAACAATCACGCGACTTCCTGAAAGGATGACAAGGATAATAAAATGAGCTTTGAGCTCAAATCCATATATCCCACAGTACAACTTGATGCCACCGTGGTACATTTTCCTACTCTGGGAGTCGAGATGTCACTAACCATCCATGTCATCTCACCCTCCCTTTTAGAAGAAGGAAGAAAACCCCTACTATCATACCTTCTAGCTCTCTTCTCTCTAACCCCCAGAACAGCATCCAACCATCAGACAGGCAGACAAGCTGGTATGACATTCAGAGGGTTCATCCCCCTGCCCTGGTTTAGACAGCCCCAGACACTGCACCCTGTCCCTGCATCCTCCATTGTGGAGAAGGGCATCCCCAGGGGATGCCAGTAGGGGCTATAGTAGCTCCTCTGCCTCGCGGATCAACGGCTGGATGATGCACTGGGAGCCTACCTCAGCTCCAGATGTGACCACACAGTAGGACCAAAGCTGCACTGTTTGATCCTAATCCCTTCCCGTTACTCCAACCAGCCCTCTCCTGTCTTTCCCTTTTCAATTGAGGAATATTCTGAAGGAGGCTGGATGAAAGCATTAGGTAACAGTAGGAGCCAGCTGTCAGTCATGCAACGTTAGCCAACCGGTAATAGGTCTGGATTGGACCAATAGGGAACGTCCTCATTCATAAAGATGAGGTCAGTGGTAGAATCTTACTAAATTAAAAAGTAATAACACTTACAAAACAAATCTAGCACTTCTTATGTAAAGCTTAAGCTGCATTATGTACTGAAGTTACCAGATTAGGTTGGTCCAATAGAACACCATTATGTGAAACTAAAGGACAGGGAGCAGAGGAACTGGTCAGGCCCAACAATAGAGCACTAAAGCTCAAGTGCTGACTGGCCGCCTCATTCATCAAGGAGATGACTTGCCCACAGAACCACTGCTGTTGAGACACAGATGTCTCCAGATCTGTGCCACAAAGACCTGCTGGACAAGACTCAAAACTACAAGAGACCGACAGCTTAACCTTTCTCATGCGTTAGTTTGGATGACAATGAGGTTGGAGCTCTTGAATTGACGGGAGATTTCATTCAAAATGTATGTACCACACACATTAAAGCATAGTACTTTTCTGAGCCCAGTGCCACAGAGGCAGCCCCAAAGCCAGAGCTTTGCTGCCAACGGTCATCTGTTAACAACTGGATTCACTGCCAAGTGCCACAGAGCGTGGGACTTATTCAGAGCAGGTAAGAGAGCTAGCCTACAGGTAAATGCAGACATACTAACATGGATGAGCCATTGGCACAACAGCGGAAGCCTGCCACCACATCAATCCAGATGAAAGTGCTTTGAAATGGATATTCAACGTTAAAATATGGTCCAACAATCTCGTTAACCATACATTGGTTCTATGCTAGAACACTGGATTCTTGGTTTCCATTCACTTGCATACAATTCCTCGATTTTTATGGCTAATGAGTTTTGAGGAAGTCCCTCTTCCTTAGGCACGTGAATGTCAGAAGGGGTGGAAATTCAACACTTGCAAGTACATTAAACCAGAGAGGCTAAATGATAAAGCTCAGCCATTAGGAACCCGAATTAGTGTGAAGACCCAAACAATTGCCAAATCCCCGATATTCTCGATCAACCTGGACCACAAATGTCCCGTCTCCCCCACCCAAATAGGCTTAATAATGGGGTCTCGATCAAACAGTGCTGCAGTCTGCCCTGATCCTTACGCACGCCAACCCGTTCCCTAAGTGACTTATTCCTCCATCTGTCACAAGGTCTATGCATCACACTACATCCCCGACAGTGGGAGTACACCCACTTATTATATGTTCTAAAACAAGTCATTTTAACCAAGTGCTGGTTGTATGACATTTTGTACCATAAATTAATACATGGAATGAGAACTTTTGTAATAAAAAGGTCGTAGGGTCATCTGCTACGAAGACATTAGTCTCATGTTGTAGCCCATTGATCAGTGTCTGGGTTCTCAATGACTACCATAGTAAATCCTGCACGAGGCTGCACCTACTGGCTGGGGGCACCATTCAATTAAGCTAAAAGAAAATAAGACAAAGAAATCGCCACATACAATATGCTTACACAATTTCCCGAGGCATTACAACGGAAGGCCACTGTCCATTGGAGGAAAACATTGGTATAAACTGAGATATTAAGATACCCAGTCAGGAATTATTTATCAAGTTGATGGATCAGGGAGTAATGTAGTTAAATACCAGTACCGTTTTTAGTGTAATCGACAGTCTACTGGGCCATTGACAGTTTCATCATGTGATCGTCATGTGATCGACGGTAGTTCCTCTTGAACCATAAGGAAACCACCCAGCTGATCCGACATTGGCCTATAACTAGTTCTTCAGATATGATAATGACACGGGCCATCCTCCCCATACGACCCCCTCCATCAAACCCAGACAGCAGCAGTTGGACTGCAGAGGACCGGACACCATGTCCAACATTGTGTTCAGCAGACTGAAGGTGGTAGACCCGGACATCAAACCCTTTAACCTAATCCTAATGCAGCTAACCCCCACCCACCCAGCAACCACACACACAGACAGACACGAGCTAACACTTGTTAATGTTAGCTTCCCAACGTTGTGTAAATGATAGATATAGGTGAGATACACGGCTATAGCGAAGCATCCCGACTGTAAGTGTTTAAGAGATAAGGTTATAGCGTTAGGTTTTCAGAGAGCCATCGTGACGTCTGAACGACACCTCGACGTCTGAGGAACGAGCTACGATATCTAGGAGCTAGATATCGCGATATCTAGGCGCTAGCATCTGGTTCTGTGTACCAAGTACGCTAATGCGATGTTACCAATAAAATGATATTTGAATATTAATGCCCAGCAGGATCCAGACTCACGGTTAAGGTTAATGTTCATAAATAATTTAATAAATAATGAATAGTTACCGCTGAAGACCATCGCGGACGAGGCTCCCATCACCGCGAAGAACGCAGAGTACTCGGGGTTGCCGTTGGATGACATGGTTTCTAAGATTAATATAAAAAAACTAGTTGATAAAAAACGATGCTTTATTATCACTATATATCCTTAAACGGATGACTGTGGACGGTGACAGCTGTGGATGTCGATAGGTCCAGGATTGAGTGGTGTGGAGAGACCGCAGACTGCAGAGTAAGGACGAGTCACGACGCTTCTCTAAATACCCGCCCGGCGTTACAATGTTGCCAGATTGGGCCAGAGTTCCTGCCCAATCTGGCAACCCTGGTCGCAGCGCACCCTCCCAATCTGGGTTGCCAGTTGGGCGGGAAATAGGGTGCAATCTGGCAACAATGTACGCCGGGCGGGTATTTTGTTGCGTAGCGGCACAAAATGGCGAAGCTCAACACGTCACCTGACCGGCCGTGTGAATCATACTATCTTCGGCTCGGGTAGAGGGGGGTGGCTTTGCGTATTTGTGTTATTAGAAATGGTGTTTTAACCAACTTAGCAAAAATATAAAGAACACATCGATTGTTCTTGGAAAGTTGAAGTTTAGAAGTGTGCATGGGTCTATTTTGGTATGGTTGTGTTTGGATTTTTGAAGGTCACCACTCCATCCCCCGCGATAATGCATTTTAGTGCGATCCGCTGCAGACACTGGTTTTGATACCTGGGCGGTTTGTCTCCTTCATAGCAGAATAAGAGGGCGTGTATGGCACAAGCAAAACACATGAATGGTCTATATTGGTAAATACTAAAAATGCATGTAACTTATATAATAAAGAAATATCTTTATTTGCGTTCTTATCAAATATAGGCTTATATCAATAATATATTTATATCATGTTAACAAACATACAACAATCGAGGAATGCAAAGATTGTATAATATAAAATCTCAAACGTAGTAGAAGGAATGTTGCTGTCATTTTTTCTATGTGTTTTTTTTTTGTGTTTGTGTGTGTGATGGGGGAGGGAGTCGAGAATCCCCACTGTATCGCTCAAAGGGAGCACGCGCCAGGGACTGCATGGGAGTGACGAGGTGCGTGAGTCACCAGGAGCTCGTGCAGTCTTCCTCCCTCCACCCCTCCTTCTTTCCTCCCATCCCTCGACCAAAAATTATATATATATTCCTCAGCCAATCACGTCAGAGGCTGAGCTTTGGCACGTGCACTTTGTAGATGAGGATGGTTATCGACCGTTGCGCGCGCAAGCAAGGGAGGGGGAGGTGATCCAAAACGGTTCATCAGAGACGAATGAAGGGACAGTGTTAAAGAGAAATATAGTTGAAATGATCTATAAATGTATTGATTTATATTCTCGTGGTACTAAGGCTTGTATTCTGTGTGTCTACGTGTGCGTGTGTGCGTTTGTGGTGGTGGTAGGGGGGGGGGGGGGGGGGGGTCACCGTGCTGGTCCATTGCTGTAACGGGAGACGCAGTGTATCTCGATGTCGGCTAGGTCCCATTACCTGCAGGGTGCCACCTCGTCATATGAGACACACGCAAGGGTTTGATGTCTGATGGCAGAAGAGCCAGGATTTCTCCCCACTGCTTTAAAGATAGCATTGATTAAATATATTTGGCCAGAGTGCCCTGCCAAGTCATGCATCAGCAGATAACCACTATCAACAGTCTACACAACATCACAACCAGTTCACACATGTTTAACGGCCATTATAGATATGCCTCCATTGCTTCATGCCACTTCGAAATAAACAGATATTGGTTCTAAAAAACGCCAAATAGTCTTTGCTATTCTTCAACCAACCTTTTATTGATACTTATTTTGTCTATTTTCATTGTATTGTTAAGCACCTTGCTTTGCATTGTTTACAAAAGGCGCTATATAAATAAAGTTTGATTGGATTTGAACCAATCACGTCAGACAGAGGCCAAGCTGTGGCCCGTGCACTTGTGACGAGGATGGTTATGGACGAGGATCTTTGGAAATTGAATTTGCCTCGTTCAGAGAACTTATACAGGAGTAGCCTATATTCAAAAATAATTGTACTTAAAACTGCTGGCTACAGATGAATTGCTTTGTGTGCTAACTGGGTACAGGCCTCTGAAATAACCTTCTCTTCCCACCTCGAGCGGTCTCAGTCCCTCGCCATATGTTGAGCCTATATGACAATTATTTAGTCACAGTCTTTACGCATTGTTTGCCGACTCTTCTACACCAACACGGCTGTGCTGAGAGAGCCCCTGTAAAGGGGAAGCCATGGACTGAGAGGTCGTCTTACTGCCTGGGGCGGGACAGAGGATGGATGAATTGTGAATGAACAACTTTGGAGTTGAGTCAATACCACTCAAAGGATTGAATCGTAGCCCATATATGGTATACTAAGGCTATTCCCCAAGAGACTTTGAAGTGTGTGAACTGAGGTACATTGAACACTAAAGAAATCCAAATTTTTACTTGAACTATTTACCGTTTTTCATTTGCTCTTCTAGAAATGGGAATTGAGACAATGTACTCATTGAACTGTACTTTAGTGCTTGCGCTGTGAAGTCCTTTTGGTCAACACTGAACACATTATCTTCTTTTTGCAATAGAGAATGTACTAAGTAGTATTGTGAGACTGTTTTGACCAAGAAGAATAGTGATGCAGTGTTTCATGACTAATATCCTAATTGGTTTACATGTTGGAATAAAATAAGGTGTTAGGACATTTAAATTATATATACAGATACATATAAGATACATATTCAGATAGGCTGAACAATTTCACCTGTTAGTAAATACAATTGAACCATGTCATTTAAATAAAGGGAAAATAAAGTAGGAATAAAATGTATGTAACTTGAAACAAATTAGTAAAAGTAGTCTCATGGAATTTTACATATAGTCTGTCTTTTTGACCTTCCACAGGGTTATATTTGTAACCTTAATCTTGAGTCATTTTAAATGCATTTTTTCCAGTCAGGCAGCAGCTGGTTATGGACTTCCACGTTAGTCATGGTAAAATATGCTTCCTGATGTCTCCACTGCTCCTATTTCTGTCCAAAAACACACATTTGATCTTCCCAATCATGTTTTGAACATAAATCGGTCTTCAGCCATAATTAAGGATCTCTCCGGAAAATCTATGATACCACCTTTATTTTGAAACAGCTCTGTATTGACAAGGTAAGGTTCTCAGTATTGACATATTCACTCTATACACATAGATGTCATCATTATCAGTACATCCAACATTTATACCTCCTTGACTTAACTGTAGCACAGAGGAAGAAGTTGGGTGGTAGAGAGGCTCAAAGGTCAGGTCGACATATTGGTCGAGAATCCTTCTACCAAACTGTGAAAATGTTTCCATATCTCGTGGCTGAGACGGCGGAGTAAGGTCCTCAACATCTACACAACAAACACTACTAGCAGGGATCAGGGACTTTAGATTTACTGGAGGGATAGTATTAGGACTGCAGCACATGTACAATACATTAGGAGTTTTGCGGATGGCGGTGATGTTCAACGGCCACACCATGGCCGAGGACTTCTCCAAAACATTTGGACGGATAGGTTCGCACTAGCTGAAAGGATGGAAGAAGAGGGACAGAAATCTAGCGAGACTCAGAGCCCGATAGAGGGAGAAGGAAAGAGAGGTGACCAAGAGTGGCAGATAACAGAGAGATGGCTAGAGACAGAGATATACAGTGCAATAGTCAGAGAATATCCATCCCTTTGGATTTGAAATACAGAGGTAATCCAAATTCTTACACTTTCAGTACAAATCACACAAATTTTTCACACAACCGCTCCCACAACAACTAGACATGCCCCACATACTTCACAACCGGGAGCACGGAACCCACACTTGCCGCAGGGAGAACAAGTGATATTCAACGATATTCAATATGAACACAAAAACAAAGCACCAAATCCACTTCAAGGATCTCCCAAGAGAGACGGTTCAGACACACACGTGGGTGTGCACCTGATCCCTACTACTAGACCAGTTCCCTCTGGTCTCTCATTCCAACGGCTTAACCAACCACTAAGTAGCAGTATTAGCAGAAAGCACACGTGATACCGCCCATGCATCGCGCATCACCATCGACGACCAACACATAACTGGGAAAGTGATTGATGATTAAAGGGCACCTTTACTACTAGGTGTGATGGTGATTAGCCATTAAAAGCCATTTCACTCTCACAAGTGAGAGTGTCCACGCAGATGGATGATGGAGAGATCAGCCTACTACAGTCCACTGGGTAGGCTGGTATCTCTGGGTGAACACGCCCACTTGTGATGTCACTTATGTTCATGGTTGTGGAGTGTGTGGATGACGGCTGGTTTCAGCAGCCTTCAGCAGGCTGCACACCTGTTGTGCATTAAGAAATAAATGTGCACGGTGAAACCAGCATCACCACACATCCTCACTGATGGTTCATCTACTTGATTGCTGCTGTTGGGAAACATTATTGTGATGAAAACAATTTGCCTATTGTCTCAACCTACGCAGGTTAGGTACTGCAGAGGGAGTCGTTTGTCTCCTTACAACACAGGTACAAAGCTTCAGCTAGCTAGGTGTTCCCGCACAGAGTTAGTCTTGGTAGTTGGATAACCAACCACGTGATGAAATGAAAGCAGACCACCTAGCCATCATGGGTTCATCGCATCTTCAGCCATGATAGTAGACGTTCACAGAACAGAGTTCTCACAGCCAAGCCCTTCCCATCAGACCCACCCACCAAACCCAACCCTAGAAGACCACAACACTTAGCTCCAGGATGGTAGCATTTGTTAATGGCATTAGTCAGACTGCACACCCTTTCCTTCTCGAACGTTATGCGAGCTCAGTGCTAGTGCATATCACAACCTGACATGAAACACAGAAACAGCAAATCAACAGTGGCTGAATAATGGTACATGGTTTTACGTAGTATTATTAGTATAGTACGTAGTTTTATGCAAGTACATCAATACTTGTAAATGCCAGTGCCACGACACCGAAACAATATACACACAATGTTAAAACATATATGGTTATACAAAAACATTAATTTCTTTTAAAATGTACTCCAATAATAAATAATAGTAAACAATGTTTTAAAACGTATTATGTGGGACGGATGTTGGTTTGGTTACTATGGTTGGACTGTTTTTCCATGGACGTCTCGCGTTGTGAGTGAATACATATAACACGTATTAAAGTTCTTCCATGATTTGTATTGTAGGTCTGTAAATGAAGATACATGTTTTGAATAATTGTAAGAGCAGTAGGCATTTGACTGTTGTGGAAAGCCCTCACCGTTATTTAAATGTGTGTGTGTGTGCATGTGCGTGTGTGTTTATTCGGGGGCCATGGTGTCCTGAAAGCCCCAGACCTCGAGCAGAGCCACCTGGAAGCTCTCTGAGCACAGCGGGGGGTTGTCGAAGGTGGTGCAGCTGCCCGTGCGGCCGTGGTTCAGCTCAGAGTCGATGTAGAGCGCGTTGCCCTCGCCCCCTCCTGGACAGACAGCAGCACCACGCGCACATCAGCAAAGCAACAGCATTAACATGCACCTAGCAGGTGGGCACCCCAGTTAATGGTAGGAGATATTGTTAATGTTTATAGTAGTAGGACATTTGTTTTAATTGTTGATAGTTAATGTTAATAGTAGTAGTTATTGTAAATAGTTAAATATAAGTAGTTAATGTTTATAGTAGAAGTTAATGCAAACAGTAGTAGTTATGGTTAATAGTTTAAAGGATCATTTCTTAAACCCAACCCGAAGTGTTAAATGACGATGGATGAATAAAGAAGTAATAATGATTGTTTATGATTGAGTAATGAGTCCTATTTGAAACAATGACCCATTCCCTATAAGATAGAGCACCGGTGCTTAATGCAATGGTGAAACAATTATATGGAGACATCCCAATGGCGACACTTTCCCGCCAAGGTTTTCAATAGATAACTCTCTCAAACACACACACACACACACACACACTTGAACGTATGTTGACTAGTTTCTTCTTGCAAAATAAAATATCTTGTCCCACTCACCCAATATGGTCATAACTATAATGGACTCTGCCTGTCCAGCCCACTCAACCACTTTGCTGGACTCTAGTCTGTCTGATTGTCTGTCAATCCACTCACACAATAAGATGGACTCTAGAATGTCTGTCTGCACGTCCGTCCAACTCACCCACTACATTAGAGTGTAGTTTGGTCCGTTTGTCTATAATGTCCTCCAGTCTGTGCGGCCACTCACCTACGATGATGGAGTCAAAGCTCCCGGCCATGAACATGGACGTGTTCCGGGAGTTGAGGTTGAAGTGGCGAGCAGCGAGGAAGGGGGACAGCTCCCCCGCTGGCCTCTCGGGCTGTTGCAGGCTGCTGCTGCCGTCTGAGTTCTGACCCCCGACCTCGCCCGACCCCTCCTGGCCGCCCGTCTTGACTGCGGAGGCCAGCTCAGGATGGCGGATCACCACCCACTCATAGCGCTCCATCTCGGGCTTCATCTGGGGGACAAGAGATTACACTGGTTACCCTTCATCTGGGTTACATTACAAGAGATTATACTGGTACCCCTTCATCATCTGGGTTACATTACAAGAGATTATACTGGTAACCCTTCATCTGGGTTACATTACAAGAGATTATACTGGTACCCCTTCATCATCTGGGTTACATTACAAGAGATTATACTAATAGCCCTTCATCTGGGTTACATTACAAGAGATTATACTGGTAGCCCTTCATCTGGGTTACATCACAAGAGATTATACTGGTAGCCCTTCATCTGGGTTACATTACAAGAGATTATACTAATAGCCCTTCATCTGGGTTACATTACAAGAGATTATACTGGTAGCCCTTCATCTGGGTTACATTACAAGAGATTATACTGGTAGCCCTTCATCTGGGTTACATTAAAAAATAGATTATACTGGTAACCCTTCATCATGTGGGTTACATTACAAGAGATTATACTTGTAGCCCTTCATCTGGGTTACATTACAAGAGATTATACTGGTAGCCCTTCATCTGGGTTACATTACAAGAGATTATACTGGTAACCCTTCATCTGGTTTACAAGATATTATATTGGTAACTGGAGCACGACGATAAAGGATTTTTAAGGCTGATAAAATACAAATATTTGGTGATTTATAATAGCAACATTGAACATTATGCTTTTACCAGCTAGCGTGCATTATTTTGGCCGGCGTGAAAAATGGATCGATTTCTTGTGTAAAAACGACCTCATTCAGAGGAATCAGTGGCGCCTCAGCCTCTCCTAATTGAAAGTGCCATGCAGAAAGAAGTAAGTGGGGATGAGGACATCAGCAGTTCATCGAAGGAGTGTGAGGGCAAGAAGAGGAACAAGAGATGGAGCGGGAAGAGAACGTGGAGGATGAAGCTGCTACTAGTGCTAGTGGGAATACTGTTAGTTATGTTAGCCAGCAGCCTGAGGAAGGCCCCCGTCGGCCAGCATTGAAAAAGTACCCTTCGCAACAGTTTGGCTATCAGCAAAGGTACTTCTCGAAACATCAATGGTGAGTGCAGTTGATATTTTTTCAGTTGGGCCTAGACTAGTGCTGATAATAGTTATTATTTTGTGGTGGATACCCTATAGTCCTAGCCTGGTCCTACAGACCATCGTACTTCATTTCATTTGTACAGAAGGTCTGGAACTGCCCAATTGACTAACGTTCACTCACTTGGAGGCGGGTGTCTGTTGAAGTTTTAAAAAGATTGGATCTGCCCAGTGCCACTCTGGATCTGCCATAACCAATCGCATAGCGCTTGGTCGTGACGTATGTCATGCGACGGGACCGGCTCCTTCACCACTAACGGAGCCAGCTGGAAAATCTAACTTTTCCCGAACCCGGTGGGGAGAAGCGCCACAACATCATGGCCACCAACAAAACTCAGCAAAGCTTGTTCTTGCTCCGGCTTTAATTGATTGATATTCGGCAGCGATCCCACAACAGACCGAATAGCTTCTCTCGTATCCTTCTCCATTGTCTTCCTGGTCTTCCTCTGACTACAACTGAAATCGGCGCGCGACCTCAACGTCATCGTTCTCAGCCACTCCCTCTGTTCGCTGATTGGACCGCCCAAAATCTGGCTTCCAAAGAACCCATGCATATGAAGCAGACCCAGACCCAGTACTGAAGTGAAATGAAAATTGAGCGGAAGTAGGTAGGTTATCGGTCGGGCTCTACTGGTAACCCTTCATCCGGGTTACATAACAAGAGATTATACTGGTAACCCTTCATCTGGTTTAAAAGAGATTATACTGATAACTCTTCATCTGGGTGACAGGAGTTTAAAGGAATGTGAATTTCTTTGATTCTCATTCGGCGATTTCTATCGTTCGCCTCTAGTCTGAGAGCACAAGACCTTTCTAACCTACTTCTCTTCATAGAAACATTTGATAAGACTATATCAGATTAGCAACTCTTAAACTGAGAATATATTATATTGGTCATATTATTTAGGTTGATAGGAATTCTTAATCTCAGGTTTACCTGGGATTAGGTAGTCAACTCTTATTTTTGATAGAAGATTGGTTAGATTGATACATTTTCTATGTTCTAGAGTAGGGCTTTCATCAAACATGATGGGGGGGAAGGCCTGAATAAAGACGTTGTACTAGCTGAATCATCTTCCTTTCCTATTGGTTTGGCTAGTATTGTGGTGAATGTTGGTAGTGCAAGTACAGAGATGTACGCATGTTAAAAGTAGAAACGTCCAGCATTGGGAATGGACAAAGCTGTCTAAAATGTATGTTTTGCAAACAAATCCTCCAGAATGTAAAGTTAAATGTAAATTGACCACTTCAATAATTGTTTAGTGTATATTGGTAGTATGGCTCCATCTACTGAAAAGACTGAAGAACTACACCAACGATTGAGAAGCCAAGTTCTTGTTGTCTTACTAGTTACTTCATCTATGTCCCTTTATTCCAAAAGGAACTGACACTGACGTCAGATTCAGGCGCAGGTAGGAGTAAGGATTTTCTAGGTAGAGTATGTACACTGGGCTTAGGACGCCGAAAGCCCTGGCAGGAAGTCAGAAACATGTACCAGTAGTCAGATATAGAGAGGCATCAGGCATCGCTTGAACAAATCAGAGATATGTCCACTTTTAACTCATAAGTAGCCATGTGAGATTTTGAATTTTAATTAGACATTAATAAGAGCAGCTGAGTGAGTGAGTGAGTGAGTGAGTGAGTGAGTGAGTGAGTGAGTGAGTGAGTGAGTGAGTGAGTGAGTGAGTGAGTGAGTGAGTGGTTCCTACTGACCCTGAAAACAAAGCACTCCCCCGTCCCGAAGAAGCTCAGCTTGTTCCCTCCTCTCTTACGCTCCTCCCAATCGGTGGAGAGGAACGCTCCGCACACCTGCACACATACACACACATGATATAAAGACACACACACGATATAAAACACACACACACACACACACACACACACACACACACACACACACACACACACACACACACACACACACACACACACACACACACACACACACACACACACACACAATATAAAGAAACGCACGACATAAAACACAGACACACACACACACACACAATATAAAGACACGCACGATATAAACACTGACACACACACATGATATAAAAAGAGACGCACAATATAAAACACACACACAATATAAAGACAAGCACGATATAAACACACACACACACACCCATGATATAAAGACACACACGCTATAAACACAGACACACACATACATGATATAAAGACACACACACATGATATAAACACACACATACCAACAGACAACCCCTACCTCTCCGGCTGTGGTTCGGATGAGGAGCAGGGTGGGTTCATAGCCCTCGCAGTGGGAGTAGAACCTGGAGGGACAATGCAGGGATTAGAACCCAGCACTGATTTGACCATTCAGTACAAATATTGCATAGATATCATTTTAAGCGTCCACCAGTTACCGTGTTCCTATTTTTTACAGTAGGGGAGGATGCCGTCCTAGTCATTATAGGCGATTTCAAAATCTACCCATTAGTAACATCATAACTGGGGTTGGCTTTGGGATGTAAGATGGACAGATCAGCAGATGGTAAACCATCACACGGTCTCTCCAAGACCTTCTGGATTCTTCTTTAGCCTGCTCTATTTCCTGAGGCTCATTGGACGTTTGTAGAGGTTATGAATGTTACGATATAAAGAATACATTCTAATCAAGTTTAGGACAAGTTAAAACATGGGACTGTGCTGTTTATAACATTATAACAACAAAATCATATTTTCCCCGTCCCCCATTATGAAACAGTCATGATCAAATGATTTTTACACAACCTATACCAATCCAGTCAATGATTACTGAAAGGTGCACTTTGCTACCAGTATTCTCTGATATTGTGACCAGAGGGTGAATATTAACTCACTCTTACAGGGACTGAACACACTGTTCTGCAGCTTGTTGCCCGGTTGACTCACATGACAGCAGACACTAAAAATGTCTCATGCTCTTGACTGTAAATTCAGTTTTACTGTCAGCTGTGCTGCACCGCGAACATCACCGCGGTGGCCTGATCCTGCAGATTTGCTCTCTACAACGTCCGCAGGATCCGGCCCTTCCTCACGAGGGAAGCAGCTCAGCTCCTGGTCCAAGCACTAGTCATCTCCCGCCTCGACTACTGCAACCAGCTCCTGGTTGGAGACACTGCCTCCGCGATCAACCTTTTGCAGCGTATTCAGAACGCTGCAGTGTTCAACCTGCCAAAATGTTCCCCTGTGACCCCCCTTTACGGGACCTTCACCGGCTCCCTGTAGTAGCTCGCATCAGATCCAAGTCAATGGGACTCCCCCAGACTACCTCCAGGCCTTAGTCCGACCACACAGGCCTTAGTCCCCTCGAGCGCTCTGCGCCATCGCTAAGAGCGACTAAAGGTCGAACAATCAAGTCACAACTCTTCAATTGGTAGCACGAGCTTCAGTCGCTCACCAGCTTCATCAAAAGAGACTCAAAACCCTTGTTCAGAGTCCCCTTAGACTCTGCATGTGCGTACCGGTTGAGGCTGCAGCCGTGCGTGGCGGTGGTGAAGACGAGCTGAGGTTGGCACAGGGCGAAGCGTTCAGGGATCCACGCCCAGACATCGCGCATCTCCTTGGCACTGAAGATCTCAGAGGAGAAGGTGTCGGGGTTCAGGGACAGCTGCACGTTACGCCTGGAGTGGGAGGGACAGGAAGGAGAGAGAGAGAGAAAGAGGGGAGAGAGAAGGGGGAAAGGCAGAAGATGGGAAGAAAAAGGGAGAGAGATGGAGACGGATATAAGAAAAGGGGGAGGGAGAGGGAGAGAGAGGCAATGATTATATTGGATCTTTGCATCTTGCAGGTATGGTATAGAAGGTATGGCATAGACCAATGTCACTGCCAAGAGGTCGTACACTTCCTTTTGGCCAGTCAAGGAGTGATGCAGACATGAGGACATGCAGCTCTGCCTGAGCAAGGCGTCGCCCTGTCTGCAGGGATTCGCTTCACTTCATCTCCGATTTGTCGGGAACAAACGTAGGGGTTTGTTTGTTTTTCGACAGCGAGACACGAGAATAAATTGAACGCTCTCGGCGAAATCAAATGAAGGTGTTTCAGTGGGCTGGGACTCATCCACTGCTAATCAGCAGCGCATTTCAAAAAGGCATTTCAATGACTTTTTCACAAAGATATCTTACTTCAACATACTTTCAATGGAGCAGCCTCCATTGCTCATCCTTTATGTACAATCCGGACTGAAACATTATCCGGCCTCCTACACTTTAAGGTAGGCAGTTCTGCATAGAGGCAGGCACGTCTATGAGTGTCAGTGCGTGTAACGTGTGTGTTCAGCATGAATCTACATCTATGTCTACTCAAAAACAAGAGGAGGGCTTGAGGCACACCAGATGGAGAGTGAGAGGGGAAGAGGAGCTTGAGCAGAGATAAGGAAGAGGAAAGGAGAAGGAGTGGGGAGGGGAGAAGAGGAGATGGGAAGCGGTAAAAGATAACCCACCTGGCTCTTTGAGAGCGAGGCGTGAACAGAAGATGGAGGATGGAAGAATTCGCATGGTGGAATCAAACAGAAAAAAAAACGTTTTCAAACATGGGAAATATTAGTGCAAAGCAACAGACGAATGAAATGGCAAACAGAGCAAAAGAAAGAGAGAGAAATAGTCCATTGGAGTGAAAATGTTATGAGAGGGCGGATGGCGTCTTGCTGTCAGTGTAGGGCTGGGGACCTGACTGAGGAGGCTAGAATGTCAACAACCATAACCCCAACTGGTGAGAAAAGCTGGAATTTAGGGGGCCATCGGTTCAAAGATCAATGTCAGAGTTTAAAGGACTGATATCGGAGAGACTGAGATAGGGTGGCAGCGGGTTGATCTGGGACCACTGGTACCGTTTCTGCTTGACGGTGATGCCCTTCTGCTGCAGCGACCTCTCGTTGGCCGCCTGCAGCAGAGCGATCTCCTTGCGGCTGAACAGGCGGATGGAGAAGGCCTTCTCCAGCAGCTTCTCCGGCGTCGCCGCCGCGCCGATGTTCCTCACGAAGGCCTGGATGTCCTCCCGCACCGCCGCCGCCGCCTCCTGCTGCTGCGGCGGCGCCGGCGCCGGCTGCGCCCCGCCCCCCGCCGCCGCCGCCCCGGCCTTGTGCTTGCGGTAGAGCTTGAGGAGCGCCAGGGCCACGCGGTACAGCACCTTGTAGCCCTCCACCAGGAACACGTCCAGCACGCGGGCCGCGTGGCCGAACGGCAGGTCGCCCAGCACCCAGCGCTGCCAGTCGCCGTACACCTCGGGCGCGTCGCGCGCCGCGCCCACCACCAGCTTGTGCGCCGCCGGGCAGTGCTTGGTGGCCAGGTCGCCGAAGGTCATGCAGGACGAGCGGTAGGCCAGGTAGGTCTGGTCCAGCAGGCGGCGGCCGGGGTCGTTGCACGCCAGCAGGCGGCCCGTCAGCTCGAAGCACGCCGCCTCGTCGCCGCTGAAGTGCAGCAGCAGCGCCGCCACGGCGGGCAGCGCCGGGCAGTGCGAGATGTCGGGGAACTGGCCCGCCACGCAGGAGAGCACGCGGTGCACCGACGCCACCGCCTCCGCCCGCAGGGCGTAGCGCGGCACGGGGCTGTCGTCCACAAAGTCGGGCAGCGGGAAGGCCGAGGCGGGCTTCTGGGCGGCGCCGGCCATGAGGTCGCGGTAGACGGCGGCGTCCGAGGTGACGGCGCGGCAGGGCACGGCCCCGATGAGGTGGCGGTAGGCCTGGCAGCGCAGCGTGTGGCTCCGGGACCACTGGCCCTGTCGCGCCTGCTGCTTCAGGTCCTTCAGGTCCAGCTTGGCGGGCGCGCCGGCCTCGGGGGTCTCGCCCAGCAGGGCCCAGTCCACGAAGGGGCCGCGGTCCTCCTCAGACATGGTGAGGGCGGCGGGGGGGACGGACGCTGGAGACGGGGAGGAAAGATCAACACATTGGTTTAAATCCGTTCACGGGAGTAGCCGAATTCTTTGCTACTGCAAAACTTGGATCATCAGGTAGACTCACTTATGTTCTTTGTGAAAAACAAGGACAATGTAAGCCACGCCATGAATTATGTGGAAGCAAATCCACGTTTCTTTCCCACAGAGCGCTATAGTGGAGTCGCCAACACAACACCCAAGATATTTGATCCACTACGTCGGGTTATTTTCAGCCACACTCATTTAAAAAAACGATAGCCTACAACAAGAGAGCTGGAGAAGCTGTAGGGCTGTAGGACATGAAAAACACCTTAATCCTGCAGATCCTAGAACCTTAAACCAAGAGGATAACAATCAGAACATGGTGTTTTTAGGGCTGGGCGATTAATCGAATTTCGATCGCAATTTCAATTTTAGAGTCAAACGAACACAAAATTAACATAATCGAGATTTTCTATTTTTTTTTCATCTATATATATTTTTCATTAATGTTTTATAGAAAGGGCAGAACAGCTGGATACATATCTGTTTATTATTTTAGATTGGAAAATTTTCTTTTTGACCATTTTGTGTATTTTTTTAAGGCGAATTCTCAAAGTTCTCATTTTCAAAGTTTTCTTTGGGAGAGACATAAATACAACATGTTTTCAAACTCAAAAATAATCGTTTGAATAATTGTGATTTCAATATTGACCAAAATAATTGCGATTATGATTTTCCCATAAACTAGCAGCCCTAGATGTTGCCCTACTTCAGGAACCCCTGAAGGCCCTGCAGATCCCATTTAATTACTTTTACCATTCACTGCTGCTGTACGGGTCGTAGCGAAGGCCAGGTAGCCCATGGGAGGTAAAGCTGAGTGTTCAAAGGAAAGCGCTTCCTGATTTACTATTATTATGATGTTTGTGCTTCAGTGAGGCTTCTACTGAGCGGACCCATCACACCCATTTGATGGGACTTACAGTGAAAGCAGTGATGTTATTGAGGAGCAGGGATGTCATTGAGGAGCATATAATATCCACACGTCAAACAACAAAAATACTTCAACCTATAGTTGCTCAGATTCCTTTTACCTTTCCGACAGTACAGTTACAGCTTGCCCCCCCTCCCGTTGCACAAAAATGTATTAAATATATATAGATGTTCTACTCCCAGCTGAAACAGCCCCTTAACTTGCACTTTAAGGCAAAACAAATCTGCTGAGACTAGAACTTTAGAAAACGTGTTTTTTGGCTTCAGGCCATTTCACAAAGCGTAG
>NC_044065.1:19672436-19674936 GCF_902167405.1 Gadus morhua
AGGTGCTTCCCAGGGCCATCTGACGTGGGAATATGAGGCTCTCCTTGCGACCACGCAGGTCAGACTGCCAGACCGAGTCCCAGAGCGCCGTCTGTTGTGTTTGACAGGAAAAAATATCCCCAACACCACTCGTACATTGGTTTGCAATCATAGACATGCGTCACCTCTGATTGGCTGAGTGGTTACCCAATCATAGACATGCGTCACCTCTGATTGGCTGAGTGGTTACCCGGTCACCTGCTGATCAGACTGCCCCCGGCCCACTAGAACTCTGTCTAAACTGAACTGAAGGCCTGTTTTTACATTTTACATTTAGGGCATTTAGCAGTTGCTTTTATTCAAAGTGACTTACAATAAGTACATTTGTCGGAAGAAGGAGAAACAACAATATAGCGCTGTAACAAAAATAGCTAGGATGAGAGGCTACACAATGCTAAGTACTATTTTTAAGTGCCAGGAACTACCACATACATTAAGTGCGTTGGAGGGGTGGGAGGGGGAGTCTAGGTGAACCCTGAACAAGTGAGGCTTCAGTCTTTTGTTAACAGGCAACCCAAAGACCCAGAATGAAACCGTTCACAGGGCTCAGGGGTCTGCCTCTCCTATAAAGAGACGGCTTACTGGGTTCCGACAACAGGGGGCGACAGAGTGCCCTTTAGGTTGGTGACCTGACCTTTGAGTAGCCTACACTAAAAACATCCAGTGTTTATATTAATCATAATCACAACCGCATGTGACAATCAAAGAATATAATATCGTCTATAATAAATGGAGGGTGAGGAAGGAATGTGTGTGTGTACACATGTGGAATGTTGTTTGTTGAGCTTAGTTTTTTGTATGGGTGCAGATGTTCACGAAAGGTATATCGGTTGAGTAGGACTTATTCTCTGTATGTGTGTATACCAGTGTGTGTGTGTGTGTGTGTGTGTGTTTGTATGTGTGTGTGTGTGCATGTCGTTTTGTGCATGCAGCTGTGTGTGTATGTGTGGAAAATTGTATGCTTGACTGACGATCTGAAAGGTTTGTGGATTCTCTCTCTCTCTCCCTCTCTCTCTCCCTCTCTCTTTCTCTCTCTCTGACTCTCTCTCTCTCTCTCTCCCTCTCTCTCTCCCTCTCTCTTTCTCTCTCTCTGACTCTGTCTCTCGCTCTCTCTCTCTCTCTCTCTCCCTCTCTCTCTCTCTCTCTCTCTCTCTCTCTCTCTCTCTCTCTCTCTCTCTCTCTCTCTCTTCTCTCTCTCTCTCTCTCTCTCTCTCTCTCTCTCTCTCTCTCTCTCTCTCTCTCTCTCTCTCTCTCTCTGAGATCCCTGTGAGATGGGCGAGCGAGCACATAGAACATCGCACCGGAGCAAGATTCCACCTCATTTAAACATTGAAAGAACCGAACGGACGTTTTGCCTGCAACATTACATTTTGTTTTGATATTTTTAAATCACTGAACTGTTGTCTTAAACATCCCCAAAATGTTTAAGACAACAGTTCAGTGATTTAAAATAAATCACTGAACTGTGACTTATTTTTAAAAAAAAAAATCACAGTTCAGTGATGGGCGAGCGAGCACATAGAACATCGCACCTCACATGTTTGTTTTGACACACAGTTTATCGTTTGAAGTCCACAGTGTTCCTTGTGCTTTCTATCTGCAGGGCGTTCCCTGCGGGGTTGCTCGCGCACGTGCATTTGGGTTTAAAGCTACTTTAGGGGAGGTTAAAGATGCTGCAGGTAAACGTTGTAAAGCGAGAGAGAATAATATAGTTTCGACATTTGCCGCATTACAGGCACCTGGCTTGTAGGATGGATTCCCTGAACCGATCAGGGAAGATATGCTCTGATTGGTCATAAATCAGCGGAGGCTCATTGGTTCTAACAGAGGCAGGAACAGTCAATTCAATTGATTTTCTTGCAGAGAATCCTGCTAACTAATAACTGACGGATGTTGATGCCTTTTCTAAAATAAAAGACACTGAATCGTACTTACACTTACATCTTGAATCGTACTTACATTTGACTTAGTCCACCTTCAACTAAGGTAAAGGTGTTTGAAAAAAATCTTCATCTCAGAAAGTTTCCTGGTAGAAAGTGAGATTGAGTGATGAATTGATATGTGGTGTGCGTTGTGTCTCCCTCTAGTGGCTGTCTGCTGATATGTCTCTGTGTCTCGGTCGGCACCCTACTGCTACAGAGCCTTTGGGTGCCTGGAGAGGAGAGTGAGGTCACACCAGCCGGAAGATCACCTGAGGAGCAAGGTGAGTCAGAGACACAGAAACACACACACCCTTCTCCTCTACCTATCTGGAAGGTCTAGTCACTAGAGGCTAGAGTGTCTGAACGCTACTGGGTTTGAACCCCAATGTCCACCAACATTCTTCCTGCCCCTTAATGACATTTATCTGAATATACATGCGATAAAAGCCAAATGACCCTGTCCCACTCCAAGCGGGATACAGCACAGAACATTTAGCTACTGTACGGCCTGCCCGCCTCATTGACTTTGTTATTTTTGT
>NC_044065.1:19679936-19682436 GCF_902167405.1 Gadus morhua
CCGCCTGGGTAGAAACCAGTCTGTGTTGCCATGGCAACACACCGGACGGTCCAAAACAGAGAAGGTACAGTAGCTAAAGTCATGATAGGGAGTGTTAGATTATTAGCGTACTGAGTCTTAGGGTTAGCGTTAGACCTAACCCAAGTGTTCAAATAAATAGATTGAACAGTCAGGTTAATTCAGAGTATACCTAAGCTACGATGGTGGGCATTTTTGGCTATGCAAGTAATGTAGAGACCCATGTTGTACCCACGGTAAAGTAGAGACCCATGTTATAAC
This sequence comes from Gadus morhua, assembly GCF_902167405.1. Lineage (NCBI taxonomy): Eukaryota > Metazoa > Chordata > Actinopteri > Gadiformes > Gadidae > Gadus > Gadus morhua. The sequence continues at coordinate 19,680,216 of NC_044065.1, forward strand.
CACGGTAACGTAGAGACCCATGTTGTAAACACGGTAGCGTAGAGAGTAGACCCATGTTCTTACCACGATAACCTAGAGACCCATGGCCGCTAAGGTGATGCGGTTGCCTTATTCTAGTGCAATCATAAACAAGAACAACTGCTGTGGTTTCACATTTACCTAACCTTACAGTGGGAGTTTTGTTTCTCATTCTCCGCAGGCAGAAATCAGGACGACCCTGAGCTTGTTGCATGAGGAGATCGGCAGCAGCAGGGGTCCTGCGCTGGGGTTTGTCCGCTCTAGGGTGGAGCAGATGTCCCGGGAGTGGATCCAAGCTGGTCTGAGGATGAAACAGAGCAGCAACAACACCGCCTCACCCCAGATGAAGGTAGGACCCATATCCTCTGCAGGTGAAACTCCAAGGATACAAGTTACCTATAGAACAGCAACTGGTAGAAGTTATTGCTGGAATCTACTGGTAGAATTGTAACTTTAGAAGTTAGAAGAGATGCTAGTAGAAGTAGCTATAAGAGTTACTGAAAGTATATTTGCTGGTAGAGGCTACTGCTGGAATAGTTACTAGTCAAAGAGTCCTTGGTAGAATATTTAGTAGTAGATAAAACTGCTCAATGGGCTACTGGTATACTTCTGGTAGAAGTACTGGTAACAGGTACCAGTTGAAGTTGAACAGGAAGAAGGTTTCTAGCAAAAGAAGAAGTAATGGTAGAAAGATTCCTGTTGAAAAGTGACTTGTGAAAGTACTGGTTGAAGAGTCTCTCTCCCTACCTCCCTCCCTCCCTCCCTCCCTCCTCCTCTACTTTCCTCCCTCCTTCTCTCCTTCCCTCCCTCCTTCTCTCTTTCCTCCCCTCCCTCCCTCCCTCCCTCCCTCCCTCCCTCCCTCCCTCCTCCCTTCCTCCCTCCCTCCCTCCCTCCCTCCCTCCCTCCCTCCCTCCCTCCCTCACCCCCCCCTCCCTCCCTCCCTCCCTCCCCCCTCCCTCCTCCCTCCCTCCCTCCCCCCCTCCCTCCCCCCTCCCCCCTCCCCCCTCCCTCCTGGTAGGTGCTGCTGTACCCGGGGGTGCTGGCCGGCCCAGCAGGCCAGCGGTTTGGCTCCATGGTGGAGAGGGGGGGTCCGCTGGGGGAGCTGGTCCAGTGGGCCGACCTCAGCGCCTGTCTGACCATCTTGGGACACAACCTGACCCTCAGCACCTCTCGAGACCACCTGCACAGGTACACCTCCAGCACCCCCGGGAAGCCCCCCTACGGTCATCTAAAGGGTCCACCTGTTTTATACTTATCTGATCCCATTGCAGATTTATTTTTTTATGTAATTATATGATATCAATTATATGATAATAATCTATGATAATTATATGATTAATTTGTTGAATGTCAATCAACTGCATTTGTTATGTTTAAGTAACCCCCACTCATTTTATGTATGCCTATTTGTTAAAATAGGCATAGGCTCAGAGGTCAGAGGTCAGAGGTCTGGGGAAAGAGCCCGGGGCCGAGGGCCTGTCCAGCCCTGGTCGTCTCTTACTGGCCTCTCCTCCTGTTGCTGTCTTCTGTGTCCAAAGAGCCAGACTGGCGTACTGACGGCGCTGCCCCTGGCCTGCCTGTGTGTGCTGATCCATGCACTCTGATTGGTCCAGCCTGATAGGTGCAGCCCCAGGTGGAGGAAGCTGTCCAATCCAGCGACCTTTGCCCTTTGACCTCATCTACACCGACTACCACGGCCTTGCCCACCTGCAGGGAGCCATGGGCCTGACGTTTCAGCACTACCAGTAACTAGCAGTCCCAGTACATACTACCACTAACTAGCAGTACTAGTACATTCTACCACTAACTTGACTACAACTAACTAGCAGTACCAGTACATACTACCACTAGCTCCTCTACCAGTAACTAGCAGTACCAGTACATACTACCACTAACTCCTCTACCAGTAACTAGCAGTACCAGTACATACTACCACTAGCTCCTCTACCAGTAACTAGCAGTACCAGTACATTCTACCACTAACTAGCAGTACTAGTACATTCTACCACTAACTTGTCTACAACTAACTAGCAGTACCAGTACATACTACCACTAGCTCCTCTACCAGTAACTAGCAGTACCAGTACATACTACCACTAACTCCTCTACCAGTAACTAGCAGTACCAGTAAATACTACCACTAGCTCCTCTACCAGTAACTAGCAGTACCAGTACATTCTACCACTAACTAGCAGTACTAGTA
>NC_044065.1:19687436-19694936 GCF_902167405.1 Gadus morhua
TACTCAAACCTTGTGACCCAGAGCAAGCTTCTGTTTGTTGTTATCCTGCGGTAGCTACTGGAGCTAGCTAACTAGCAAATGACTCGCTCTCGCGCATCTGTGTTCGCTCGTGCATGATTGCGCGTCCATGTACTTGGAATGGGTGGAGTCAGAGTCAGCGTTGAAGGAGAGGGGGTAGGACCATTTGAGTTGTGTATTTTCAAAATCTGCTGGCATTTTGCAAATCCCATACCCAACCTTTAAAGCATTTGACACAGTAGACCACCTGATTTTATTATCCAAACTTCACTCTTTTAACCTATCACCCTCATTTCCTCTTATTTAACAGACAGATCATCAAGTTGTCAAAATTGACTATGCAACATCTCAGCCCTTAAGGTGTGACATGGGTGTTCCACAAGGAAGTATCCATGGGCCTTTGCCTTTTCTTTTATACATTAATGATCTCCCACAAGTGTGTTACTACTCTAAATGCCTAATGTATGCTGATGACACTGTGCTCTTTCTGTCCGACTCTAACCCTGATACCATAAACTCCAAACTGTCATCTGATTTTCAATCTTTGCATAAGTGGTTAAATGACAATCACTTAACCATTAATGTTACAAAAACTGAATGCATGTATTTCCACTCATCCAGAAAGCATCAGTCCCATCATCCCCATTTACCAGTCCCATCATCTTTTCAAATCAAAATCTTGTCATGGCCAAAGCATGGTATCTGGGTGTGTTACTTGACTCACACCTCACTTATCGCGAACACACCTCAAAGTTAACTAAAAAGTTAAATCAGAAACTCTATCTATATAAAAAGATTAGACCTTACCTATCCTCTACTGTTTCCAAAACCTACCTGCATGCGATTGTATATTGTAACCATTTCCTACTGTTTACCAATATGGTCTCTCACCACCAGGGAAGTTACTGAACCCATCGCACGGCTCTACAACTGAGCTTTAAAGATCCACAGCAATCTTCCAAAACGGACACACCACTGCACTGCACTCACTCAATCACACGCTCTGTCCTTTCAAAATGTTATTTACAGTCTTGCTATCACATTTTATATTCAACTCCAACACAGCACTTCACAAACACTCATCTCCCTCTTGCCAACACATAACATGCCCCAAGTGCGAGTCGCTAGATCTGTCTCCATGGCCCTCCACCCAGTGCCCGCATACAATAACGGCTATGGGCAGAGGTCCTTCACCCATACTTTCACCAAAGTCTGGAATGGCATTCCCCATCACATTAGAGCATTACAATCCATCACACAGTTCAAAAAAGCTTATAAACTGTTACTCCTCACCACATACACTTGCAAACACTGACCTATATAGATCAATGTCTGTGCTCAGTCTGCTGTCTATATGATTGTCCTACTGATGTCTGATGTGCTATTTCCCTGTTATGTGTTGTATGTAAATGTGACGTGTGATGTGCCTTGTCCCTGTTACATGTTATATGTGTTGCAGAACAGGAACCTGCTGGAAATCAGCTATTTTACTGAGACAGGCCCGTTTTAAATTGTAACTTTGTTACTTTTAGTACTTTCCTGTATGATAAATATAAAATAAATAAACACACACACACACACACACACACACACACACACACACACACACACACACACACACACACACACACACACACACACACACACACACACACACACACACACACACACCACACACACACACACACACACATACACACACACACACTAAGATACTATACAGGTTGTTTGCTGATGACATTAACCCATACCCAATTCCATCTGATATACATACACTGTATATAAGTTAAGAGGTGTTTATTGGAGGTTGATTGTGGGTTCAATCCTAATGGTTTGATGATATTATGCTATCTGGCAAGGTTTATAAGGTTTACATAATTTTTGTTTACCATACAACCCATCCTCAGCATAGCGACTTGGACGTTTTTTTTACGAGAAACCTTAAAGCGCAAACTTCCTCGGTGAAAACTTGACTAGAATGCTTGTTCCCAATTTGTGAACCCAGCCACACATGAAAGACTTCTGTGACTCCAGGCTTTTGAATGCTTTCATCTGATCTCTGGTGTAGTCCAAGGTCCGCAGTACACGGTCATTTACCGTCGACTGACTCACTACTGCTTGACCTTCTCCGTTTCACTTCCTGCCCTCCATCTGAAGCCGGCACCACATGGGTCACGTGACTGCATAGCGTGTAAGACTGCATGAGCCCAGACAGGAAATAAGATGGAACAGGACAGTGAGAAGAATACAAATGCATACAGTATTTCTTTCCTCCTTTAAATATGAATACAACAAGAAGTGCCTAGTAAAGGTTCTACCTGTGCTTCCTCCAGGTGTTTGTGGGCCTGGGCTTCCCCTACGAGGGCCCGGCCCCGATAGAGGCCCTGGCTCTGGGCTGTGTGTTCCTTCAGCCCAGCCTGACGCCCCCCAACTCCAGCTCCTTCTACCGGGGCAAGCCCACCACCAGGGAGGTAACTATGGGGGGGGGGGGGGGGGGGGTGTCATTATGGGATGTTGTTCATCTGCTATCGTTACTATCTCTTGTTGAATCAAACTTGTGGAATTTGTCAAGTCATATTTGTTTGCTAACGTTTGACTGTTATAAAACAGCAGGGTAGGAGCAGTCTTTACAGTAAATCTAAAACTCTTTCTCTGCCTCTGTCTCTCCTGCTCTCTCTCCTTCCATCGCTCTGTCTCCCTCTCTCCACCCTCTCCCCCAGGTGTCCTCCCAGCACCCTTATGCTGAACACTTTGTGGGGAAGCCATACGTTTGGACAGTGGATGCCAGTAACCTGACTGCCGTACGGCAATCCATCAGGGACATTAAGCTCACACAGGTACATCGCAACACACATACACACCAGACGCACGTCACACAAACCCACAATAATGCTTATGCGTGTGTCTGTACTGTGTGTGTGTTTGTGTGTGGGGGTCTGCATTTGTGTGTGTGTGTGTGTTTCTGTACCGTTTGGGGGTCTGTACTGTGTGTGTGTGTGTGTGTTTCTGCACCGTTTGTGGGTATGTACTGTGTGTATGTGTGTGTGTGTGTGTGTGTGTGTGTGTGTGTGTTTGTGTGTGTGTGTGTGTGTGTGTGTGTGTGTGCGTGTGTGTGTGTCCACATCTGTGTGTGTGTGTGTGTGTGTGCTTCTGTACCATTTGTGTGTCTGTACTGATTGTATTTATTTGTGTGTTTGTGTGTCTGTGTGTGTGTGTGTGTGTGTGTGTGTGATGGTTCAGGTGAAGCCCTTCACCCCCAGAGAGTTCACCTGTGCTGGGATGCTAGAGAGGCTGCAGGCCTACATCACCCACCAGGTGAGTCAGGACCAGTACAACCAGTGGAACACTCACGACACTCAACACCTCAAGAGGCCGCCCGTCTCCAGGCTGCACCACCTCATAACGCGTTGAACTCTGTCAATCGTCTCGGCTCTACAGTCTCCTCCCTATTCTCCTCCTATTGTGTAGAGATCTTTCCTTTTGTTGTAGTTCTTGGTATATTCATGTAATTGCATTTTAATCTCTTTTATTGTTTTACTGTTATGCTTATCTTATATATAAACATGTTGTTAAACTATATATATTGGCTTATATTCCACAGTTTTCACATTTTATCATGCATAATAGCAAGATGTACAGGATCACTACAGGTTAAACAGCTTCCCAAATGCTTAATGAGCTGCCTCTTCCCCTCCCACCAGGACTTCTGCACCCCGTCCTCCCCTACCTGGCCACCGGAGGGCGCCCTGCGGACCCACCTGGGCCCGCTCAGCCTCTCCTGTGTGAGTGTGTGTCGACGGTCTGGTCTAGTGTGTGAGCCTGCACTGTTTCACCACCTCAACAACCCCAAGACCTTCAGCAGGTGACCCCCCCCCCCCCCACACACAGACACACACACACACACACACACACACACACACACACACACACACACACACACACACACACACACACACACACACAAACGCACACGCACACGCACACACACGCACACATGGCCTGGTGCTCCATGCTGCCATGTAGGAGATCTCTCCTGTGTGAGGCTGCTGAAACCAGTCATCATCCACACACACGTATACATTTGTTTTCATATTGAAGTGGTCTTCCGTGTTCCCCTGCTAACCCTATTTCGTCACTATTTCATAGAAAGTACAACTGGGCAAAAATACAGAGTTCAGTTATAGCTACACATGTACTTCAAAGTGACTGTTGCTAAGGGATGACTTCTAACCTCACGGCTGGTTGCTAGGGGTTGACTTCTAACCTCTGGACTGGTTTCTAGGGGTTGACTTCTAACCTCTGGACTGGTTGCTAGGGGTTGACTTCTCACCTCTGGACTGGTTGCTAGGGGATGACTTCTAACCTCTGGGCTGGTTGCTAGGGTTGAGTAGTCACCTCTAGATGACTTCTAACATTTGGAGTTTATTATTCATTGTATTGCTATTTTATCTCACTCACAACTCATGAATTCTGCCTCTCAGTGCTAATCAATCACATTCCTTCCGGCCCTTTCTCTAGGCTGGGGCTGAGCTGCTCTGCGAGGGAACAGGAAGTGAACCACCTGTTTCCTGCTTACAGCCCGTGGGGGCGGCGCTGCGGTCTGCAGGCCGAGCCCCTGCTGTTCAGCTGTGCCGGGTCAGACCCCCAGCTCCGCAGACTGTGTCCCTGCAGGACTCACCTGCCCGGACAGGTGGCGCTGTCTCCCCACGGCCTCTAGGGGGCGGTGTGAGCACAGAGAACACCAAAGAGAGCAGCAGGGTGATCAGGGTGGATTGCGGGTGTATTCAGGACATGTTTTCCTGTTTAGTCCCAGTTTACTGTAAACTTTTTGTTTTGGATGGAATACTTGCATGTAGGAGCGGAAATCTAAATATGTGTATATCGGGATGTCTACACATGGACTGCTTTAATCTGTTTTATATTTAGAACAATAAGTGTTGGATATATATGTGAGTGTGCTGGGTGGAGTTTAGGCCACTGATCTGGGTTTGTTATATGGCTTTAATAGAACACTGCTCAGGAAACGGCTATAATATAATGCTTGAAGCACTTACCACACAAATGCATGGCCATGCTTATGCATTATCACAACAGGAGTCTTAACTGAGGAGCAAAGAAAAGCTACACTGCAGCTATTATGCCTGCTTTAAACACTTAATAGTTAAATTCCTGATCCCAACATTCATACTTGCTTTATGGGCAAAGTCCAACATACTCCGAGGCACTTCCTACGCACGGTACATGGTACACCCATGTGTCCTCAGCAGGCAGCTTCTATAGCTCACTACACACACACACACACACACACACACACACACACACACACACACACACACACACACACACACACACACACACACACACACACACACACACACACACACCCCTTGTAAGACATCTGAGTTGCGAGTATTGAAGATGTTATCATAATGGATCATCAGCAGGACGTTTATGCGTGCATGTGTGTGATGGGGTATGAGGTGCTACACGACAGGCTGATAATAATCAGGCTTTAAAGTGATGGGGTGCTGGCTGTACGCAGCCCGGCTGTTCAACTTCGAACACGCCCGTCAATTTACTCAAACTTGCTTCAACCTCAACAAAACAAGACGAGGAGAATGACTTCCTCTGCCCCTATTGGCTGCGTGGACTAAACACCTCTTTGGGATTGGCTACAGCTCATGCCAACCACAACCTTACTGGCCGTACAGCAGTTTGACGTCAACTGTCGCCCATGGAATGTGAGTAGGTTCTGAAGCTTGGCCTTGTCAAATGTGAGGCTGTTTCTGATTGGCTGTGCCTTATGAAGACGATTTGAGGAGCGGCTGTTTGGAGAGAACATAAATAAAAGTGTGTTATTGTTGGAAACTAATGAGTCATGGTGTTTTTTGGATGAGTCACACTGAGTCACGGCCATTTTTAATCTGTTCCATGTGTTGAGTGGTCTTCAGACTCAACACACAGACCATCAAGGTTTAAACGTGTGGACTGAACCGACAACTCATGGATTTTATGGCATGGCCACGGGATGGTTCCCAAACTATGGGACCACACTAGCTAATGTCCAGGGTCTAGTAGGGTCTACTAGAGACCAGGACCTGTAGGGTATAGAAGGGTCTAGTAGGGTCTAGAAGAGTTTAGTAGGGTCTAGGAGGGATCATGGTAAGTAGGATCCAGAAGGGTCTAGAAGGGTCTTGGAGAGTGCAAGCAGAGTGCACATGTAGGAGAGTGCATGTTCAGCAGGGTGCGCATGAACGACACTGGTTAAGGAGAGTGCATGTGAGGGAGATTGCCCGTGATGGACAGCGTGCGTTTTGGATAGTGCAATAAGGAGTGTGTATGTCGGGGAGAGTGCATATTAAGGAGAGTGTACATTAAGGTGAATGCATGTGAGGCAGAGTGCACGTTAAGGAGAGTGCATGTTAAGGAGAGTGTACATTAAGGCAAATGCATGTGTAGGGAGAGTGCCTAAAAGGGGAGTGCATGTGAGGGAGAGTGCACGTTAGAGAGAGTGCATGTGAGGGAGAGTGCGGGTTTGGGTGAGGCAGAGTGTGCAGCAGCAGGTCAGGGACACTGGTTAGGAGGAATTTTTGCAAAATAATCTGAATGGAAAAAAATCCAGAGTGCAGTTTGGTGGAAACAGGAAATGAAAACCCATTCATATCACGCATCTCTTGAGCATGCAGAACAACAATTTAGATTGGTACTTATTATACGTCCAACTCTAATCAGCCTAACATCCTCTACAGCAGACAGCAGGCCTCTGGCCGGCCTGATCTTAAAGAGAGAACCTTAGTGTGATGAACACAAAGCCTCTGGAGAAGAAGAGCTTTGTAGTTGAAGCCATTGATGTCATTGAAGCACAATTAGACAGATCAGATGCAGCAGCATATCTCTGCGGTTCACTATCACTTCTTTCAATGACTGCTTCCCGTCGGGGGTCGTCTGGTATGCATGTTGGGTCTGGTTGCCTGCAGATTTAAAATCTCTAGATAGGTTGGTGCAGTCTCATGGTGACGTAGCCTAGAATAGGTGCAGTCTCATACTGACGTGGCTCAGTGTAGGTGCAGTCGGATGTCTTTTCCTAAGTTCTCATGTATTCTCCTACCATCTTTCCTTGACCTCTTGACGTTTTGCCATCGTGGTCAAGGAAAGAGGGTAGGAAAGGAAGTAGGATGTCTTCAGACTATTGGACCGCAGCCTGCACCTCAACAGGTATTAGCTGCCTAGCTAGTCTGTTGAACTTTTCAACCTGATGCTGATTTGGGATTAGATGAAGGTACACCCAATTCAACACAGTCACCATGTTTATGTTCTCTATTCCTCTCCAAGTGGTTGTCCTGGCACCCAGGCTCTGTCCCACAGGGGGCAGTGTGGTCCAGCTGTTTGTGACAGAGGGACCTGTTGCCCAAAATAACCAATATCACATATATCCCCCACAAATCACCTGGCAAGATAAAGAGAGGTATGGTCAAGAGGTAG
>NC_044065.1:19702436-19747436 GCF_902167405.1 Gadus morhua
CTGTTCTTAATGGAGGACTGTTCTAAATGTAGGTCAGTTCTATATGTAGGGCTGTTCTTAATGTAGGGCTGTTCTCAATGAAGGGCTGTTCTTAATGTAGGGCTGTTCTTAATGTAGGGCTGTTCTTAATGGAGGGGAGTTCTTAATGAAGGACTGTTCTTAATGGAGGGCTGTTCTTTGTGTAGGGCTGTTCTTGGTGGAGGACTGTTGTTTATCTAGAGCTGTTCTTGGTTGAAGGGCTGTTCTTAATGGAGGGATGTTCTGTATCATGGCCTGTTTTTCAATGGAGGACTTTTTGTAGGGCTGCTCTTCATGGAGGGCTCTGCTAACCCCCTTGCTCTACAGCAACCGGGTCAGACCAAGAGAGGATCCCAAGGAGACATCATTCTGAGGTTCCTCATAGGTTTTAACCAATTTACCCGTTTCAGAAATTAAACAGAAACAAACAACAGCGTCAACTATCGATACTAAGTTGTGTAATAATTCTGTTTAAAACCGGGTTTCAGTACCCAACTCTAGCAGAGAGTCAGGAACAAAACAAAGACGTACGTCCGTACCTTGTGGTCCTCACAGCAAACAGAGGAGGGTCTGGAGGAGCTGCAGTACCTGGTGGTCCTCACGGGGTCTGGATGAGGAAGAGGATCCTACTTGGTCGTCATGGCAGTCAAGCGAGACCTCAGCGTCCTCCCACCCCCACCTCTTGTAAAGAGATACTCTCTACTTTCCTGCTCCGCTGGGAACCATGATTGACCGCAATTAAACCAATTACAGCCGGGGGCTTTAACGAGGGGACAAATTGAATACAGGGCCCAGGGGAGTCGTGATGATCAGTTTCTGTCTGGGCATCCCTAAACTAAGTCTGTGTCTCTCACTGTGTGTGTGTAGGAGTATCTGTCTGTGTCTATGAGTCTGTGAGTGCCTGCGTGTCCACATGTGTGCGTTGCAGCATGTTTGGCAAAGAATGTGTGTGTCTAGTGTGTATATTAACATGTTAGGATGTGCGTTAATGTGTGTGTAATTGTGTTTGTGTGTGCGTGTGTGTGACTGTGTGTGTTGAGTCTAATCCAACAGCCGTCTGTAGTCACGGTTAACACCACGCTGCAGGTGTTCTCGAGGGGCCGCTGATGGCTCTTGCTCTCTCTCTATCTTTATCTCCTCTGACTCTCTCTTTCCCTGTCCCTATCCTTCCACTCTCTTAACCTCTCTCTCTCTCTCTTTACCTCTCTCTCGTTCTCTCTTTTTACCTCCCTCTCTCTCTTTACCTCCCTCTCTCTCTTTACCTCCCTCTCTCTCTACCTCTCTCTCTCTCTCTCTCTCTCTCTCTCTCTCTCTCTCTCTCTCTCTCTCTCTCTCTCTCTCTCTCTCTCTCTCTCTCTCTCTCTTTACCTCTCTCTCTCTTTACCTCTCTCTCTTTTTAAGAAAATGCTTTCAAGCAGCGTCAGGTTTCGGTCGAGCGACGCCAGGAATTCCCCCGGCCATCAAAGGGCACCAAGCGGCCATTTTTATATCTGCAATTAACAGAGAGAGAGAGAGAGAGAGAGAGAGAGAGAGAGAGAGAGAGAGAGAGAGAGAGAGAGAGAGAGAGAGAGAGAGAGAGAGAGAGAGAGAGAGAGAGAGAGAGAGAGAGAGAGAGAGAGAGAGAGAGAGAGAGAGAGAGAGGGAGAGAGAGAGAGAGAGAGAGAGAGAGAGAGAGAGAGAGAGACCATTACCAGAGCTGGTCGGGTCCAGGTGTGAAAAAGGGATGGAGAAAAGAAGGACAAGAGAGTGAAAGGTAGGAATGTGAGTGAAGAAGAGAGAGAGGACACAGAGAGAGAACAAGAAGGAGATGGAGAGAAACGGAGAGAAGGACTGTAGAGAAAGAAAGATGAGTAGGGAAAGACAGAGGGAGCAAGAGATAAAAGAGATGGTATAAAGTAAGGAAACCAGAGAGCAGGGGTGAGATGAAGAGAGGACAGTGTGAGAGAGAGAGAGAGAGAGAGAGAGAGAGAGAGAGAGAGAGAGAGAGAGAGAGAGAGAGAGAGAGAGAGAGAGAGAGAGAGAGAGAGAGAGAGAGAGAGAGAGAGAGAGAGAGAGAGAGAGAGAGAGAGAGAGAGAGAGCGAGAGAGACGGAGGAGACAGAATGATGGAGTACCTGCCTGACCAGACCCCTTATGTTTTAATACAACTTTCCAATCATCTGGCCGCTCCCTCCACATCTGGCCGAGGTGGTTTTAGAGGGCTCATGCCTGGAGACAGCTGTGGAAATGTTCTGTTCTTCACACTACATGTCCATGTTCTCTCTATCCAGAACAGCTTTGTGGTTCACTGGGTGTGAATTCAACAGGAATTGATTTATTGTGATGCATATTTATATGGTTACAACTGCAAACCTAACACTGCAGCTGATAATAATAATTAAACTAATCATGATGATATCATTGCCTTTGATTTTGGATTCCTTATCTCCCTTTCAATGGAAACCAATTCGGTTCAAATTGCTTCAACATTTTCCTTATGTCAGAAAATGGCATGGCATGGCAGAGTAGACCTTTCAGCTCTCCATGCTCGATTCATCTTTAGAGTTTGAGCTCTGTTTCTTCTTTTTATCTGTCACAAGCCTTTCGTATATCTTTTCAGAGTCATCTTAACCCTCACAAACCAGACTGGGGAACAAGCTCTTTCATGTTCAGAACCCAATGGTTTGGTTATTCCTATTTCCCTCCCAAAGCAAGCTGCCCAGCTATTCAGATAATTAAAGGAACACAAAGGTCCAAACAGTCTAAAGACAATGCACAACAGAGGATATTTCCGCAACAGATGTACAACAAACAACAGTGTTCAGGTCGGCCTTCGAGCAAGAAGAAGAAGACTCTTTAAACTCAAACGGAGGATCCTCAAGTAGGAGCTGGCGCTTTTCCAGTCCAAGATGGAGATTCAAGGCCTTGGAGTTATAACCCCCCCCCTCCCCGGGCGCCCCCTCCTCAGGAGGGCAGACCATAGCACACCGTAGCAAAACCAGATGGACCAAATCAGTTGGATTTTACAGCTCTGTGGATCCACACGGCCATAGCCGCACTTTCCCCCACACAGAGCTTTAGCAGAACAACGGCATGATCTGAACCTGTCCTCTGGATTGACCGTCTAATCTGAACCTGTCCTCTGGATTGATCTGTCTAATCTGGAGCCCCGGAGTCTCGTTGCACACCCCCGTAGGGATCCTAATTATTACATACGTGTTTAGTAGTAAGTCATTTAGCAAGCAACTAAGACCTTGTCCGCATGGATGTGTAAACCTATATTATCCTCGGTTGAAAAAACAAATCCTGTCCACACCAACATCGGTATCAAACTTATATTGGTCAACAAGAGAACGCAAAAACGATTGAAAACGCTCAGATGAACCGGACAAAGTTGATGAGAAAACATTGTGTCAGACGTGGCAGAAAAACATTAGGACAGGCACGCATCTAGCTGAATCCACGTGAAGCTAACACTCATACAAACCCCACACACGCTCTGAAAGGAGTTTCTTCAAAAGCCTTTTTGTAGACGGAAGGGCAAAACGCAGAGTACATGCAAGCTTTTCTAGAAGTACCCATAAACGTATGGATAAGGCATTACACTGAGTTCAGGTACTTGCCATGAAGCTGCTGGTAGTAGGAATAGTGAATCTTGCTACAGGTTAGGCTGGGACATCCGATTCCCGGTTTAATCATTCAGATATCCTCTGATCCCCAGTTGAAGACATCTTCGTGTACATTGGAGGCGTTAGAGATAGAATGTGCTGGACAAATGTTTTAATATAAAGTTAATAAGCTTGTGCCCGTATAATTCCCAGTAAATGATTCCTCTGCTCTTTCTCCTCCAGACAGGAGAAGGTCAGGAACATGGAGAAGGTCAGGGGCCTGTAGTGGTTTGCTGTTGTTGGCTTCTTTCATCTCAAAAGGTCTGCCATTATTCCCGGAAGGAGGGACCTTCTAAATCGTTGTCATATGGCGAGGAGAAGACCACCCGACCGCCGCAGCCTTTGAGAACCTCTGCCGCGGTTCGTCATACCTTCTCTGATCTAAAGCTGTTTTATGGGACCAGCAAACCATCTCACCCCTGGTAAGGTGTTTGGCTTTAAAAGCTGCTGCATGGCTGTAAATCTCCAAGCAGGCGTTTACTACCTGTGGTTGCGAGGAGCACCTGTAGGCCCATTGTTGTGACCGTTACTCAGACCCATTCAATAGTATCAGTGGAGATTTCTTTGACATATGGTCAAATCCAAATCATTTCATTATGTTGATCATAACAACATCATTTCATTATCTTGATGCATCCGAACCAGGCTGAGGGGTTTTACTGTATCTAATTGGGTTGGTTAGTTTGCAGTGTCTTTCTCCCGCCACCCTTCCTTCTTTCAGCCTACTTCTAAAACGTCCTTCTCTTCGTCTTTCTCCCTCTCCATAAAGCCACTCATCTGGAGCACTCTAAAGGCCTCTCTTTTTCTTTCCCTCAATCTTTCTTCCCTAAGGCCCTCTTTCTTTCTCTCTATACATGGACACCTTGGCAATCTGTATTTATAGCAGCATATCGATCAATTCAGGGTTTATTGAGCCTCTCCCGTCATGACACTAACCAGATTTGGCTCTATAATACCGGAAAGGAGGAAAATAAGTATTAAGTGGATTAGGCTCTTAAGAGTGAGGCCATTGCTTTGATAATTTAATGAGAGCCATGCTTCAGTGTAATGCGCAACGACCCAAGTCATTCTGCAGGTGTCAATGTTATCCCCCTGGAGAATATCTTAACACGTTCAAAATGTCTGCTGAGCGTGTGCTGGACAAACAATTAACCTTGTGGAGCAGAACTTGAGGCTCAAGCTCCTCTGAACCTCGCCGATGCCCATACCTTCCTCCACCTTTCTCAACCTCTGGCCGAGCCGCCACATGAAGAGAGTTGTTTTTATGGGAGTTTTACAGCATCAAATTCCTTCCTACGCTCAGTAACATGTGAAGCAAAAAGCCGCAGTTGGCATCTGCAGGTACAGGCCTTCTGTTTGAACATCCCAGACGGATGTCACCTGCTTTATTCCTCCAGCTGAAGCCACCGGAAGCTAACGCTCGCACAAACCCCATGTGGTCCAGATCGGTAACAACTGCATAACAAAGGAAAGGTTTCATTGGCTGGTTCCCTGCTGTGATGTGAAGAGGTGGAATTTTATTGGAGGGCAATTTTTGGTTGAGATACAGGAAGTATTTTTGGACACTTATAGTGTGCAGTTATAAGGGAAAATCCCAAATATTACAGGTGGGCTACCAAAAGGAAAGGAAAACATGATATTTTATGCGTATAAGGCAATAGTTCCTCTCATTTTCATTTCAATAATTTCTTTACAAAGTATGCCGATATTTCCACTCTCTGATAGAAGTATTTGTCTGGGGACGACTCACGTAGCCGTCTCATGAAAAACATTGACCGAAGCGAAACTTCAGATGGTGGACATGGCTCTTAGCCTCGTTAGACCATCCTGATGGCTCAAGTTTTGTTTCTCTCTGCAGAGCGGACTGCAGATCATTCTGTAGCGCTAGCGGGAGGGAGTTGAGTTCATAGCCAAACAAGAAGCAGTGAAGTCGGCTGGATTCAAATTGAACAATGGTAACATCTGAGATCAAGTTTGATCCGAAATGAACTGAATGGATGAGTGATCAATGATAAAGATTAACAGACTTTTGCAAGGAAGGCCTTTCTCAGAGGAGAATATATGTTTTTACCTCCAAATGTATTCGACCAGAGAGAAGAGAGCAAGAGCATCACAACAATGGCTTCCCTGCCAAGTCCAGACTGTTATTCATTTGGAAACGCAGACTTGTGTATCTGGTTGATCTCACGAGGATACCTGGCCTTAACTAGTACAAACACAAACTGCAGCGTCTTACAATCCTCCTCCAGCCCCACGGCCCAACGGCCCGCAATCTCCATGTCCCACCCATGTTACCAACATGTCATCTGAAACACCCACGCTACGCTCCTTACCTCCAGGGCCTCCTGCGGTCAGGGCGCTCGCTCCTAATCTGACAAGGTTTGTGTTCTTTGGCACGTGGCGACGGAGTTCCAGAGCGCGATGACAGGAAACACAGTGATGGAGAAAGGATAACGTCTGGTGCAACCCTCCAACCTTCCAGACACCGGGGGGAAGGGGGAGCAGTGAAATTAAATTAGCAATGAAACAATGCAGTTTGAACACTACACCACTCTTGCAACAACCACCAGCAACAAGTTAGTAGGCCGAGTCTAGCTAAACTGGTAGAGCATGGCATTAACTCTGCCGGGGAAGGAGATTAAATTCCCCGTCTGGTTTAACTGGTAGATACCCCCATGCTGATAGTGTCAGCAATCCGGGTGCTGTATGACATTTTGAAAAAGCACATCCACCAAATTGCCTTAGCTATATCAGCAGGTCATAGAAGGGACGTTGGTTGACTGATCAAGACAAATAAAGGTTTGAGAAGCTTGTTCTATATGCTGGTTGAGACACAGGTAATGGACCATGGAACCAAATGAGCTGGGGGAGATGTGGTAAATCTCTGCCAGGGACACAATGTTCTATCTGGAAGCGTTGGGGTCTGGGTGAGGAGGGGAGGGGAATGAGGGTATGAGGATGGGAGACGATGGGGGTGAGGGTGGAGGGGATAGGGGGTATTATAGTGGATGCTGGAGGCCAGGTGAAACTGAGCCTAATTCTGTGGAATCCGTCTGGAGGTATGCACGTCCAGAGGAAGCTGGTTGGGAGGGCGGGTCTGGCGCCCCAGGTAGGGGAATGAGACTGAATCAACGACCACACAACTAGTAAGAGGCATTAGAACAGTTAGCTTATGCAACCACATAGCTAGCCTGTAGCAGTAACACAACTAGCATTTAAGCATCACACAGCTGGCCTGTAGCAGTAACCCAAATAGCATGTAGCATGCACGCAGCTGGCCTGTAGCAGTAGCACAACTAGCATGTAGCATGAACACAGCTGGCCTGTAGCAGTAACACAGCTAGCTGACCGGTCTGATATGGGACCAAGTACTGTGTATGTGTGTGTGTGTGTGTGTGTGTTTGTGTGTGTGTGTGTGTGTGTGTGTGTGTGTGTGTGTGTGTGTATGGGTGTGTAAACAATAAAAATCTCTCACTTTGTTTGAGTGAACATGAAGAACGAGCAATTCTGATGTGGGTTGTCTAAAACGTGCACGCGCCCTGGTGCGTGCACGTGGCTCTGGGTGTGGGCCACATGGTGGGGTACGGCTGGCTCCGTGCATCAGGGAAGCCCCTCGCTCATCTCCCCGTCTGGGGGCTCCCACCTGGGCGGCAGCTGTGAGCCTCCCTGACCTGGCCGCCGCAACGCCGCGCTGGAGGCGCTGCGCAAAAACAACAGGCTCCTGCAGGATAAACTCCCAGATCTCTGTGGAGCTACGCGGGGCACGGCGTGGCATGTAGGCTGCTCACCACATATCTGCGGTGCGCTAAGATGTATCCTAGCAGCATGGGACTTAGAGAAAACGGATCCCAAACGGCAGAAGGAAAAGCAGCGGTTCTGATTGTGCAGCTGGGAGACAGGAGGGCAGAGTAGGCTGGTGCTGCAAACGTTGACACTGAAAACAGCACAAGGATTACATGCTTTGGGTCGGTATGGTTGCTCGATCGTGGGTCTGGAGGTCAGGGGGCACAGAGCTCTCTCTCTCTCATCTCTATGCCCCCGATGGAGGCCACACCCCTGTCAGTGACCCGTGTTCAGCTCAGACCTGCAGTGCCACGCCCTCGGTGGGCCTTTGTCCCTCTCTTTCAACCCCCACCTTCCTGCCCATTATACTGCTGTCCAAACTCCCATATAATTATCTCCCCCAACTCAATGATCTAATACTGACTGATGGACACGTATCACATCTGGCACTGGTAATCCTGCACAGCAGAGTGTCAGCCGTGCACCGAGTGTTTAAAGAGCTTGTGTGTATGCAGCCTCACGCCCGGGCTAGCGGGTAGCTCCCGGCTAGCCCCCGGCTGATGCTGAGCAGACGCCCGGCAGCCCCGGAGCGTGCAGGAATGCGGGTCCTTCTGTATGTTTGTAGCTCTGGAGCAGGGCCCGGGTGCAAGTATGGGGGGGGGGGGAGATCGATGCAATTTTCTGCCTGGAGTTCTGGAGAAGGGAGAGCAGGAGAGAGGGAGAGAGAGGGAGGGAGAGAGGGAGCAGGAGAGAGAGGGAGAGAGAGAGAGAGAGAAAGAGAGAGAGAGAGAGAGAGAGAGAGAGAGAGAGAGAGAGAGAGAGAGAGAGAGAGAGAGAGAGAGAGAGAGAGAGAGAGAGAGAGAGAGATCAGGAGAGAGAGAGAGAGAGAGAGAGAGAGAGAGAGAGAGAGAGAGAGAGAGAGAGAGCAGGAGAGAGAGGGAGAGAGAGGGAGGGAGAGAAAGAGAGCAGGAGAGAGAGAGAGAGAGAGAGAGAGAGAGAGAGAGAGAGAGAGAGAGAGAGAGAGAGAGAGAGAGAGAGAGAGAGAGAGAGAGAGCAGGAGAGAGAGGGAGAGAGAGGGAGGGAGAGAGAGAGATAGTAAACAGTCAGGATAGTAAACCTAGGGGCTAGTCGCTATGTGGAAGACTCCGGGTAATGGCTGTGTGGGCAGGGCTGGGAAGGATGGAGACATGGAGGCCTTTGTAAAAACATATCTAGGGTGGAATGTATAGACAAGATATCCGGCATGAACCGAATCAGGCTGATGAGTTGGATGAGCTTTATTAGACCAAAGGTGGAGGCGTGTACTGATGGAATGGAGGTTCTGAAAACACAGACAGAAATACCACAGGAAAAGACCATTGAACAGCCTTCTAAATGAAGGCATTTAGAAGGGTTCTCTTGCAATGACATGGTTCTTGTTACGCATCTTTTTTTAGCATCAGCTTATCTGTAATACATATCTGTTACTGCAACCAATGGGAGGAGATCAAGGCAAAGCCCTCTGGGTGTTTCAGTATAATAGCATCTTCCCAGGACAGGCCAAGTTCACCAGTTTGTTAAGTGGATGCATGCACACTCCCAAAACACACACACGCACACAAACACACATAGTATGCGTGGAGACTGGAAGAACTTTGCCTAGCTATACAGTTGGTTTATTCATGAGGAACAAGCTACTACACTAGAACAATGAAACAACTCGTAGTGGTCCTGTCAGTCAGATTAGCGAACACTCTCACCAGGGGGTGGGGGTTCTGCTTTCAGGTAGAAAGAGGTGCACACTGTTGTACTATTCCATCTCTGTCAGGGGGAGAAGAGCCATCCAGATGGCCCCTAATGAGGACCATGTGTTTGAGGAGGATGAGGGAGAGAGAGAGAGCTGTGCTGAGGAAAGCTGAAACAAGTCGCCCGTACGGCCACTGCGGTCAGATTGGGCGGCTAATCTTTGTAGTTGTTTGCAGGGCTTTTGGAGATGCACATCAAGAACTTCAGCCAGAGGGGGAGGGGACTCAAACGACCTCTCCCGCGGAACACTGTGTTACGGTTCATGTGTGGTTATTTAAACTGGCAGAAGGACAAGGCACAATAAAAGACAGCGGCCATTAAAAGGCAGGAATTTGGATTCCGGAAAATATGTTTTATTTGCGATGTAGAAATGTTCCACACCCAAGGCTATTAATAAATAGGTGCCTGGCTGTTCTGTGGGTTTAGTGAGGGGAGCCATGCCCTGAATGATAAATATTAACATACTACTTTTGGATGGACCTCGGCCCAGACAGCAGACGTCACGCTAACACGGTTCAGTTTTCAGTTCTTAAAGCACTTTAGGTGTAAAAGGCGTGTTGAACCAGAAGAGCAATTAGAGGAAAGAGATAATTAGGAGTTGGCTCCTTGGCCGTAAAGCTGTCAAACGGTGATGAAAAGTTGGGACCACTTTTTTTTTGTGGTCGTGTCGTGAGCCTAACACCTACGGGAACACACCTTCAGAGAAGGTAGAAAGGCCTGGGTTTACTTTTTACCTTCCCTTTGAAAGTCAAAGGTTAACTCGGTGAGTTGCTCCCCTCAGTCAATGGATAAACAGTACCTTGGCTACTTTTAAACTTCAATTTCTGTTTGTAGCAGACGTTTTTGGTCTATAAAAATCAGGCTGGCAGTGCTAAGGGTGACCTCCGGTAGGCATCTTTGATAAAAGGATTTGCAAACGCTAAATAGTCTTCTGAAATCTAGCTTTCGACCTGTCACAACCTGGTGTTGCATGAGATATGCATGTTGGTGTGGCATCTTACACCCAGTGTGTTGAAAACCAGAGCCGACCAGCTGTTTCCCTCTCTCTCTCTCTCTCCCTCTCTCTCCCTCTCACTCTCCCCCTCTTGCTCTCTTTCTCTCTCTCTCTTTCTCTCTTGTTCCTTTGCCAAAACCTTGCCAGCCCCCTGGTCACCCCTGGCTTAGAACAACAAACTGGGCATCCTGGCTCCCCCAGCCCTCCACCCCCCAGGCCCTGTCCCGGCCTGGCAAGGAGGCCTCAGGACCCCGGGACTTGACCTCCAGAAAGCACCCATGGTTTGCAAGGGTGGAGACTGTGAGGGGGGTGGTTAAGAGTTAGAAGTTAAGTGGTTCTTGATGGTCCACTCTGTGTATTTCATTACCTACAAAGCAGGCCTCAATCTCTGTGAGAAGAGGCGCACTTGCTCTGTCAACATCATGGCCTCTCTGCGTCTCTCAGCCCTGTTGTCTTTCTTAAGCTTCTGCCATGAGCAGCAATATTGTAGAGATATGCAGGGGATCAGGGGACCGTGGGCTGGGGCTCGGCCACAAGGTGATCCTCCTATCCAGGAGTTCAGAGTGGGGACGAGGGAATAGAAGGGAAGACGGAGGTCATCTGAACCTCTCCGATGCCGACGGAAGGCTTCACGTGGAGGCCTCCAGAGCTTAGATCAGGGAAGTAGGAGGTAGAGGACCTTCTGGACGTTTTGTGAGGCAGAGGGCTTCTCTGTTCTTTTCCTCAGAACCCCACATAACACAAGAGTGGGCAGGATAATTGTAGGTATGATTTTTGGCTCCCCGACAAAACGGTCAGGGTTCGAAAGCCAAAATCCAAAGCCTACCGTTATTCATACTCATGCAAGAAGTGCATGAGGATGCAGGAATTTGGAGCCAGCCTGTTCCTTAATAACATGTATTTGACAAAGATCAATGCAAATCATGACAACCTATTAACCCCAAGACAGTGACTGGAATTGAGACTTTTAGGGCGAGTCTCACATTATGTTGTAACATACTCTAATCTAATTTATTTTTTACACCTACATATAATTAACCACCGTTTATTTAAAACAATAATTTAAACAACCTCTGAGATACATTTAACAAACACAACAAATGGTGTCAATCAACCATGGTCACTGAGAAACACCATAAAACAGTATGCAAATGACTACAGCCACACTCTACTCTACAAGTTCTGGCTGCTTCGCCTTCAGCCTTCAGGATCTGAGACATCCACCCAAGCCCCTTCATGACCCAGGTCCGAGTGAGTGGAATACCCAGGGCAGGTGCTCCTTCAGGTGGGGCGTCTCTCACAGTAGCCCCCCTTTGTTCCATCTCAGCTGGGAATCTCCTCGCTGTGATGTGGCACGCCACGGCCCGCGCACCTGCACTGGTCCTCTCCCGGGCTGGAGGTGCAGCCCTCATCTGGCCCGCTCACTACAAAGCATTTCCAAAACATTTTTGGCTCAGAAATCTGTCGTTTGGATAAGTGGCTTCCAGAGCTGGGAATCTGGTCAGCCGTGTCCTTTGTAAACTTCAGAGTCGACAACAAAGAAAAAATGAAACATCAAACAAAGATGTCATACATTTCTACAGGTCGCAATCCTTGTCAATTAAAGTGAGATTCCTACAAATGATAACTAAGTATGGACTATATATTACAGGGGAAACCAAGTGGCAACCGAGCACGCACAGCCTGTAGAGTTTGGTGGACAGAGAAACTGAAAAAAGAGGAAAGACTTTACAACTCTGTTTCACGAGTGTTGGAAAAGTCCCCGCCTGCTAAAGGTTTGACCAACGACAGCCGTCCGCACAATGAACCCGCTGTTCGCTCGACCCTGCAGGCCCACTAGGAGCCCCAGCACATTGCTTTGCCAGCGTCAGGCCGGGCAGCCTCTCTCCCTTTATTTCTCTTGGGAGAGAGGGGGAAACAGTGGCCCTGGCAAGGCCGGTGCCCGTTCTGGTTGTGGTTCATGGTGCAGAGCACTAGGCCGGGCTGGTGACAGCGCCAATGAAAACACCGGGCCTTCCCTTTTCTCTCTGTGGTGTGGTTTGGCTTTTTGACCACCTGCAGATGGTGGTGGTGCTAGTGGTTCTTTGACTCTGGCCATAGTGAAGCGTGACCCCAACAGCCGCACCCTTTCCCCTCAGCGGGACGAGAGGAAGCTGTGTTTCCTCTGGTTGGCCGGTGGCGTGTCAGGGCCCTGGGCGCTCCACGGCTGGGCTAACGCTATCCGACACACAGCGGGGACAAGTGTTTGCAGGAATTTGGTCTCATTATACATGACGAATGGTAACCCTGGGCGCAGCCATCAGCCATGCTAGCAGCAGATTAGACTGGCTTATGTTCCCTGGAGTCAGGCTTTGGACAGACACTAGCCCCTACCGTCCTGTCGGCCAGAGGCGGAACGAAGTAATGGAGGGTCACAGTTCAATGAGACAAATAGCCAAATTAGTAACTTAATGGCATTATAATTGAATTCCACTACTAAGTACCTTCAACGAAAATTGGGTACAATTAATAGAATGAATTAGGGAATAAAACCAAATAAAGTATAGACATAAAAGAAGTGAAGAATTATAAAGGTTCAGCCATTAACCACCAATACAATAAAAGAGAGACACCTTGGAGACGTCCAAGATTACTCCAAGGTCTAATGAATGTTTTTATATTATACTCCTGGCTGATGCCAGGGTTGTTTTGTTCTGAACTGAAGCCCCACACACTGAGGCCCCGGGGTGTGACCGCGGCGGTCAGCAGCTGTACATCTCCTCCACGGGGCCCCGGGGCTGGGCCACAGAGTGGCATCTGTCATCGGCTCCACGCCGGGCCAGTTTATTTGGTTTGATACACGGTGTGCCGGCCCTATTTTCACAGGTGCCCCTGTTGTTGAAGTTGCGCTCCACTTCTGCCAACGTTGGCCAAGACCCACGAAAGCTATGGTTGTCCAGGACGACCACCGACGCAGAAGGTGGAAGGGGTCCCTCATGTTGGATCTGAACCAACTCTCCCTATGACCTTAGATCCTCCCTCTCCTTCTTTCACCTTGCATCTACCGTTAGCAAATAGGAAAGACTTAAAGACTTAAGAGGCTTAAATTGAAGCTTCACGGATATGTCTTCTCTATCTAGGATACTTTTCCACATTGTGGCATGGATTTGTGTTTAACTAACTCTCGGGATTTTGAAAGACAGACCTTGACGTAAGGTCAGTTAACAAAAGAAAAGGTTAGAAATCTTAAGCGTGTCTCCACCAGGCCGATGCACACATGACGATCAACAACATTGTGCAAATATTCAATTTCATGATACAGCTGAGTTTACGAGCTACTGTCTATGGGCTATAAACTGTATCAGCACCCTGGGGTGTCTGGGCACTCCAGATCCACCTGGCCACCACCACAGAGAACTTGTCCAAAGGGCAAGTTCACCGCAAGTGGTTAGATTAGTTTTTTTTTCCCAAACCTAATCGGTGGTGCGGTTAGGTTTGGAACTGGTTTGAAACCAGCTGAGAAGGTCGCTTGTAGCAATGGGCGACACCACATAAAGATGCCCTCTGTGGAGTGAAGAGGCTTGAGGCCCCTCTGCATTCCAGCACACTCAACCTTGGCGTCATTTCAGATCACACAATGGTTTCTATTAGAGAGGAATCATATGGTCGTTAGAAGCTGACCTGAGATCATTCGTTTTTCCCAGAAATCGTGAAGGAAACAGGGAGGGAAAAATGTTGAGGAGCGGCCTTGATGTCAGACCGACTGATTTGGTTCAGTTACGCTTCTGGGAGAACCAAAATCTGGGAGTTATGAAGTGTAGCAGGCAGCCAGAAGGCCCTCGTCCTTCTAGTCCTGGACCAAGACACAGTGTCCCCAGGACCAGGAGGAGGGACTTCCATCACAACTAGAATAAGATCCCGGGGGGGTTGGCCCCCCTGTGGGAACCAACATCCGAGCAGCAGTAGCCCTGCTTGTCACAAGGATGAGAGGACACAGATCTCTCTTGTATGGACTGACATTCTTTTTTTAAGAGAGAGAGAGAGAGAGAGAGAGGTTGGCGACGTAGTAGACAGGGGAAACCTCTTAAGTGTCCAAGGCCAAAGGAAGAGGGGACATTGAGCTTGATTTCTGTCAACTGTCGCCTTCCAACTGCGTGACGGTGCTGTAGAACTCTGGTGCATTATGGGAAGGGAGGATGTGTCACTATGTCAGCCAATCCCAGAGGATGTGGGCTGTCTGTCTTTACACGACCACAGAAACCGCACAACCTTTCAATTGACTTCCCCCTGCACTAGTTCCCCTCGTCTTCTCCCCTCTCGCACCCCCCTTTCCCCATCGACCCTCCCACCCTTCCTCTCTCTCTTTCTAGCCACTTCCTTCCTTCATTTCCTCACTTATTCTCCTCCTCTGTTCTTCTCGTCCGCCCCTCCTCCTCCCTCAGCTGAATCTCTCTTTCTCACGTTGATAAGTCGTCATCCCTCACCTTTCACACTGCCTCACATGGCAACAATCACGGCGGCCTTTGGCAGATAAATTAGGCCACTTAATGTGGACCGGAGATGTGTGCAGTGGGAGAAAGGCTGGTGCTAAATGCCAACAGATGGGGTGCTCTCTCTCCTCCAGCCCAGCCCAGAGTGCCTTATCATAGAGTAGCGTAGTGTAGCAAAGAGCCTTACAGTGATCTATAGCCTTGAGCAGATAGCTATACACCAAAAGGCTTGGGCCCGAAGGAAGGAGAGGAGGTATCGCAACAGGGTTTGGACTTTTTAGCGTTGGAGTCTGAGCCAGCCGGTAGTGCTGGGTGGTTCATGCTTTCCAAAGAAAAGAGTCTGGCAGAACTTTTGGTAGGTCTACCGGCTGAATGTGGCTGTTTGGCAACTAGGAAGGCCACCAGCTAACTAGCTAACACTCCAGACTCACAATCAAAACCTCATTATTCGGAGGAAAGATCTGTCTGTAACAAGCACATGGAACTTACGCTACGAACACAGACACACACCTAGTGAACAAAGATGACCTAGCTGCCCCAGAAGCAGTCATGGAGCACTCCACCCTGATGGTTCACCAATGAGATATGAATGCTTGATGAAGCACACTCTTGACCGGGTGCAAAGTGGATCGGCTTTCCAGGGACGAGTGCTCTTTAAATCTATTTTCCATGTTAACAATCCTTTGGTTGTACCTGCTTTTGAGTAAATAAAACATGGAATGGGTCAGACTAAACGCTCTAAAGTGCTGTCTTTGTGTCCATCATCCTATGCTGTGTTCTCTGCACACATGTGTAATGCAGCCACTTACTCATTAGGAGCTAAACTAATTTTATCCTGTTATCACCCTCACTTGAGAGTCTCTGTCGATAAAAGCGTCTGCTAAATGAATACATATCTCTCTGTATGGAACGTGGGCCAAGTTTTTACAAATCTACCATTGTAACAGCTCACATAAGGGAAATATGTTCAGTTGAGGTTAGGATCTACTGTTTAATGTCTATCCCCTTTGACCTCACACAGATAAGCTATAGAAGCTATTTGCTTCCTGTGTTTTTCATCTCAATAACAAGTGAGTAAGAATCGTAGGTGCTCTTTCCCTCAGCCGACACACACACGCATATAGAGTTACATCCATGGTTCTCATCCCTACTTTCAACAAAACCCAATCAAACCCAGAGCTTAGCTTGCACACAAGATGGGGAGAGAGAGAGAGAGAGAGAGAGAGAGAGAGTGAGTGAGAGAGAGCGAGTGAGAGAGAGCGAGAGAGAGAGAGGCAAAGAGTGAGAGAGAGAGTGTGAGAGAAAGAGGAAGAGAAAGAGTGGGATAGAGAGGAGGGAGAGACAGAGAGGGAGAGAGATAGAGGGTATGTGTGAGAGAGAAAGAGAGGGAGAGAGATAGAGGGAGTGTGTGTGTGAGAGAGAGAAAGAGAGAGAGAGAGAGAGAGAGAGAGAGAGAGAGAGAGAGAGAGAGAGAGAGAGAGAGAGAGAGAGAGAGAGAGAGAGAGAGAGAGAGAGAGAGAGAGAGAGAGAGAGAGAGAGAGAGAGAGAGAGACCAAAGCGTGTTAAATAGCCCCCACTTCCTATAGAAGCATTCCTGCTTCAAGTCTCTGGTCTATCACTGGTTCTTTAACCAGATAGGAAGGTGATTGAGACTCTGCTGGATCTCTGCAGGGGTCCTAAAATAAGAACGTCAAGATCAGGTAAAGTAAAGGTAAAATAAGATACGATTAGGTAAATTAAAGTATGATAGGATAAAGTAGGCTAAAGTTAGGGGAGATTAGGTAATTTAAGGTTAAATAAGATGAGTCACGGTAATGTAAAATATGGTAAGGTCAGCTTAATTAAGATAAACAAATAAGCATAATAATAATCTGCTAAATTAAGAATATATATAAGAACAATAAGGTTTGGTAAAATAATACCAGGTAGGATATGTTAAAGGTAAACTAAGATAAGGTAATGTAACACAGAATCAGATAAGGTAGGGGAAGTAAAAAAGGGTAAGAAAAGGCAATGCAAAATAAGGAACAGTAAGGTAACGCAAGGCATGATAAAATAAGCATGCAAATGTCAAGGCAAGGTCAAATAAGATAAGATGGTGGATTTATCCCAGAGGTGAGGTGACATGAATGTGTCACAAAGATAGGACTACAGGCAGAGAAAAGTAGGGAACAAATCTACATAATTTGTCGTAAACAATGTAGAAAAATAGAAAAAATGAAATGTAGGTAACAAGAATAAGAGGAGAAACACATGTCACGTCTCTCTGCTCCTGAAGTTATGCGTTAGTTGTAATTCATTTATACTGTCATTGTGTTGTGTTGCGTCATCTTCCTCTCCTCTCCTCTGGTTCCAGATGCTTCTCCCCGCCCCCGTGTTTCCCGCCTGTGAACATCCTCCCTCACCTTGATTGTCTTCACCTGTCCCTCGTTACTGCTCCCTCCTAGTGGATTGAGTCAGTGTGTTTCCCTCCCTCTGTGCCAGTTCTGTGTCTTGCATGCTCGTGTAAACTTCTTCCTCTCTAACGTTTGAATGCCTTTGCCTGATTGGCTGCTGCCCCCCCGAGTACCGAGCCACTGCTCCCAGTAAAGACTACTCGTATGATTCTACCTGCCCGGTGTGTTGAATGTGAATTTGAGTACAACGTTTGTTGGTTGGTACCAGCGTTGCAACACACACACATAATATCTACACATACACACACTCTTGGACCGCACACACACACACACACACACACACACACACACACACACACACACACACACACACACACATACACACACACACACACACACACACACACACACACACACACACACACACACATGCAAACACACACATAGGTTCCACACCATTCGTGGTGAAAACATCTGCTTTTACTCAGAGAAAAAAACACATGGTAGAAAGGGGGGGGGGGGGGGGGGTTAAGGGAAAAAGTTAGAAGGAAAGGGTGGAGGAGGGGTGCAGAGAAGGTGCAGGAGAAAGAGAGTGCGGGAGAGAGGGGTGCAGACGTCCAGAGAGAAGGGAGAAAGACTGCACATTTACAATCATTCTTTTAGGATCTTTATCCACATGTCTGGTGGGGATAAAGACAGAGGGAAATAGATTAAGGTTGAAGAGTGAGACATAAAAACATACATCTAGCGAGAGAGAGAGAAAGTCAAACAATAGACTAAGATATATTGACCTGGCATCCCTGACGTCCCCATTTGGTTTTCACACCACTGTTCTGATATCAAGCTCCAATCGGTTTACACATCCATGTTCTGGTATCAAGCCCCATTTGGTTTACACACTACTGTTCTGGTATCATGCTCCATCTGGTTTACACACCTCTGTTCTGTTATCAAGCTCCATTCGGTTTACACACCACTGTTCTAGTATCAAGCCCCATTTGGTTTACACACCACTGTTCTAGTATCAAGCCCCATTTGGTTTGGACACCACTGTTCTAGTATCAAACTCCATTCGGTTTACACACCTCTGTTCTGTTATCAAGCTCCATTCGGTTTACACACCTCTGTTCTGGTATCAGGCTCCATTCGGTTTACACACCACTGTTCTGGTATCAGGCTCCATTCGGTTTACACACCACTGTTCTGGTATCAGGCTCCATTTGGTTTACGCACCACTGTTCTGGTATCAGGCTCCATTCGGTTTACACCCCACTGTTCTGGTATCAGGCTCCATTCGGTTTACACCTCACTGTTCTGGTATCAGGCTCCATTTGGGGTTACAGGGGGTGCCGTGCTTGAGATGCATATGTGGTGCTCTGGCGGCAGACATCGAATGTCTGCCTTGTGATTAGTCTACGGCCAAAACTCATATTCAAGCCTTAATTTATTTCCAATTAAATACAATTGTCAAACGGGCCCACTCAAAATGTATCACATGGAGATGAAGTAGCCCATGAGCCAAGAGAAAAAAGTATCAATGAAATGTTTCTCATTGACGGTGGTGGCTATTTCTGCATCCAACCAGTGTGAGCCCCCTATAGACCGTTAGAGGAATTACACATTAGCTTCCCATCGTCTGTGGCTTCACAGACGATCCTGGCTGCCACTTGAATCCCACTCCCACTCTGCTGGGGCTCAGGCTGAGAGGTGACCTCATGAAAGAGCAGGATTCATACGCTCTCCGTGTCCGGTAAGGGTCTGTTTCCCTCATTTAGATCATTTGTCAATCAAAGAATATAAAGATAGCCTAATGGCGTAGATGCTTATTTTACATGATTTATATGCTGATTGTAAAACATATGGTGAATTAGGGAATGGATGTGGATCACGTGTGGAAGGCAAGCCTCAGGTATAGATTGAATGAAACCTCGCCACTGAATGACGTCCGAGCCTTTAAATGTGCTCTCACTATGGTCACTACTCTTATTCAGCCTCCATTTTGTGACCTCCACTATGTGATTATATAGAGATTATTGCACCATCATATTTAGCCCATCAGGGTAAATATACTATGTTTTGGTTTTCTGTATGATCCGACTTTTGTTTTGATTAAATGCAGATCTCAACAAACATCGGGAAATTCTGAGGTTCCTGGCACCATTATCCTCTTGTCTTGGAGTAAATACTTTTGAAAAATGGGTTATGGTATCGCTAAAAATAATCCCAACTCTTCGCCGAGTGCCTGTCCTACAAGGAAAAGGCTAAATACATTTTCGTCATTGATCTTTTCCCGAAATATAGAAGGGTTAAAACGAGAGAGGCCACATAGCACAAACCAAGTCCAGAACGCATACTTTATCAAACTTAATTTTAGGCACTTGTCGCACCTCCAACATTATGTCACTTGCTGAAATTCCTTCCGATGATTCTAATGCAAACACTATGTGAGAAATTCAATGTGTGCGTGATTTATTTCGTTTTATTTTCCGCATTTCGAGTTCTGATTTACCGTCTCCATGGAGATCCCATTGGTCTGAAATGGAACGCTAAGTGATCAAATCGAAACCGCATGAGTATAAAACAAGTTTGTCCGCAAATAAGTTATTTATGTAACACATATTTTGATGCATGCTGCCAGATTGATGGACTGTTTTGACACTGCGGATTGGCCAGTGTTCTCTGACTCATGTGCAAACCCACATGAGGAGACATAACCTCATGTACTCAGTTCTGTAAAGACTTGGTTGTTAGGAGCAAGACTGGGATGATTGTTCCTAATAATAAGCCATGGTTTTCCAGAGGCCTAGTGTCTTAATGAAAGGAAGGCTGCATTCACTAAGGGAGATACGGACGTTTTTAAGGATAAGGCTGAATGAGTTAAAGGCAGGATGCAGAGAGCCAAGCTTGATGTTTACAATACGGTGGAGGGCAGGTCGACGTGGACGCCCCAGGCAGGCTGGGAGGGGCTCAACGTTGTGATGGACAGCACAACCAGGATAAAAGTAGTCACCTGGCTTTCTTTTAAAAAGGATTGTGAAGTTTATTTCACCCCACCGGTTTGAGCAGAGATAGGGAGGCTGTATCACTGTGTCCAGGTTGCAGTGCATTCTTTCTGCCTCTCACACATCAGCAAATCAGGGCTCTGGGCTCCCGGTACTGACAGCACCACAGGCTTTGAACAACAACTTTTCCGTTCTTGCTCAACAACTGTACTTCACCAGATTCGTGGAAAAGCCATCCACAACAACAATGGTGCCAAAAATGAAGGGATCCAAGTCCCTGAATGACTTCCAACCTGTTGCAACATACATAATGTGCAAAACCATGGAGAGAGTTGTATGTAACAACCACCGGTAGACCACCTGTTGTTGGTACCTTACAAACAACAATCTCCAAAGTTCTTGGGTTTTCGGTCCATACAATGCAAATACCAAGAGGCCAACTCTTTAAGTGCTTGCTATAAGTAGGTGTAGAGGAAAGCCTGGTCCCTTGGTTCAGGGACTTTTGGAACAGGCCCTCAGACGGTTCGCCATAACAAGAAGTACTCTGACGACATCACTATATGAGCAGGGGCTCCACGAGGCTGCGTCTCCTCCCTGCGCCCCTGAGAGGAGAAGGACCATGACCATGGCAGGATTATGTTCCCTCGGAAGGGCCTCCAGTGAACAGAAACCTTTGAGCAGGGGTCACTTTAGGAGTGGTGCAAAGGCGGTTGAATGCAGGATGAGAAGCACACCGCGCAGCATCACATATAACATACGACATGGCGCATGACCTGTCGCACACTGAAGGCTTCCAAAAATTCTCAACGGCTATCAATAAAATAGGGAAGTTAAGTTACATCTGAGAAGATGTAAACAAGATGGAACAGTAACGCTTTATTTACCAGTAAAAAATGGGTTACACTCAAAAGCGTTACACACAAACAAGACAATGACTCTGAAGGAAAACTGTTCAATTCACTTCATTTAAATGTTATTGTTTCAGCTGTCAAGGTGCAAAAAAAAGGAACCCTAGCATAATGGTAATAAACAAGGCCTCAAACAAATCCTCTCTTTAATATAATGCTCATTAATATAATGGGAATAGCAGAAGAAAAAGAAAGAAAAAAAAGAAAAACAGAAACAGAATTATCCAGACAAAGTTGATAGCTGCAAAATGATGACTTGGAAGGAAAGGTGCTGACAAAAACCATCAGTGTTCCACACTTTTCCTTCTCGCCCTCTCACTTGCGCAACATCTATCAATACTTCTAGGTTAACATTGGAAGGAATTTCAATTTTTTCTATTTAAAACCAACAATTTGCAGTGTTACACTATTGTGTGGACTCTCTTTGGAAAGCAAGGGTTTGAATCCTTTGGATGTGGATTGGTGGTAGACAGTGCGTCCATCCGGGCCCCACTTTACTCCATCCTGATTCTCACAACATGGCCCAGCTGTCTCTCTGTGAGCCACTGAAATGCTTAATTCAATTCAATTACATTTTATTTGTATTGCCCTTAATCACAATTACAGTCTCAAAGGGCTTAACAGGCCAAATATCGATGACACCCCCCTTGACCTCAGCCCCCACTAGGGCAAGAAAAAACTCCCTTAAATCAGCAAGGAAGAAATCTAGAGGAGAAACGCATAGTAGGGGATCCCTTCTTCCAGTGATTGTCAGGAGTGCAATGGGTGCCATAATTGACATACAGGTAAAAACATGCAGAACATAATAAATTGATGTTGAGGGGCTGGCCGATTAACCATGAGGAGAGACCAGGCAGCACAGTCACCGCAACACGCTGGTATTAATGGTATTAAAACACTATATTGACGAACAGCTGACCTTTAAACTGCTGACTGGGTTGGTAAGAAAGACGATCAGAGACAGAGCTGTAGAGTCAGTCAGGGTGTATTTGATACACTAGGGTGAATCGATCATTGTATACACATCTCTGCATGGTGAGTTTGGTGCAGGGACAAGCTGCACCAAATTTTTGGGCAGCCAAAAGATGGGCAGAGAACAGAGGCCGCCGAGTGCTCTATATATGACTCTGCAGTACTCAGGAAAGCTAGTAGCCTTGTGAGACCATCCTGATCTTGGCATCAGTCTGTCCTACTGTTGAAACCCAAAACCCGATACAACTCTCAGAAGTGAATCAGCGCTAGAGGGAGGGAGCATTTCAGGACAAAGCGCGGAGGAAAGTGCAGTGGTCTGAAGTTAAAAAAACGATTTCACAAAAGCACATTTCTGGCCCAGGCTAGACTATAAAGGCATATTCTATTTGATTATATTATGAGGAAAACCAAAATAATTGTATTTTGACTCTATAACGTTATCCAATATAAAAGAAAGCCTTACAATTTGATTTAAACTCCAGAACTCCCCCCCCCCCCCCCCATCTTTAGATCATCTCCATACTGTACCGAAGATTGAAAGGTTGCAACATCAAAGAAAATTCAACATGCCCCTGGCCCCCACCCCATAGCTCCTCTGCACCTGTCCAGGTATAATGGGGTGAGGACAGGTGTTTTCAGCCAGGTGAGTCAGGCCTCAGACACCTGGTGACCACGACAACCAGCACCTCCACAGGACATTCAAGAACACACAGCACACAAACAATGTGAGCTACATCTTTCAATAGATACTGTCTATTGTCAGTTGGAGGGGGGGGGGGGGGGGGAGGAGGGAGATGAAGGATAAAGAGAAAGGGAATAAGGAAGGGAGAAAGAGGGAGAGGGAAGTGGAAGAGGGGAGGAAATTAGAACATTGAGGGAGTGAGAAGAATGTGTATAGAGAGCTGAAGGGGGAGGTAGAGATGGACACCATGTCCTAGAGTAAGGTTTCACTGAAGCTCACACAAACACACACACACACACACACACACACACACACACACACACACACACCTGACTCCAACACAGATACCTCCACACAGATTTCATTAACTAATAATTTATTGATCATTAAAAAGTCAGTGGTTTGTTGCAACAACAATAATACAATGATAAACAATGAGGGGCAGTGGGTTGAGACCCTCCATGGAGAGGCGGGCATCAAGCCCATAACATTCTGTGACAGGAAGCCTTATGGCAGTAGACCTTGTGGGGACTATGCCCGATTCCTGAACTTAAACACGTCCAATCCGGTTAGGGGCATTTCTGAGAGTGGCCGCCTGGGATAGAACATAAAAGTGGAGGAATACATTCGGTGGAGGGATTTGACCTAAGACCTGCGGGTGCGGGGGTGGGATTAGCATGTGCTTCTGGGTCCATCGTCCACGTGTCATGATCTGGTGTGCACATCCACGCACCATCCAGTCCGTTTCAGCCGTAAGCACAGCACCACAACAACAACATCATCCCAAACCAACAACAAGACTCCATTGGTACATATTTACAACATTTAAATGTGACACAAACGCATATAAAAGAGTGAATGCCTTGTGTGAAGAGAAACAGACCAGAGGCACACATAATCATACACAGTCTCTTAGTTACTTCTTGTAGTCCTCCATCAGAGGTTAGCCTCCATTCAACCAGGACCACTACTCCCATAATCCATTGCGATACCCATCACCGAAAGATGGGGACATTCTTAAATATGTAGTGCTGACTCTCAATGTGGGTGCATGTACGTGTGTGCATTTATGTGTTCTGTCCCCATAGGGTTGAAATATGAGATGAGGATGTGAGACATTGTGTGGTGAGAGGCTTGTTCAACCGTTTCAAAACCTTTTCAATGTTATCTTTTTAATCTTTTAAACTTTGTTTTCCTTTAAAGGATAACCACTATCTGTTTAGGCTCCCCAAGCATCTGTAGTTGGTCATATATTGAACACACACACACACACACACACACACGCACACACACGCACACGCACGCACACACACACACACACACACACACACACACACACACACACACACACACTCCCACACACACACACACACACACACACACACACACACACATTCTCACTTTCTCCCCTTCTCCCACACACAGATAAACCAACACAAACACGCAGATCATTTTCTTGCTCTCACACACAGGCGCACACACACACACACACACACACACACACACACACACACACACACACACACACACACACACACACACACACACACACACACACACACACACACACACACACACACACACACACACACACACACACACACCTGTGACGGCTTGGAGTGATATGTGTGGGAGGCAGCCTGGAACCCTAAGTGCTGCTGCCTTGCTGCTGCGGTCATTAACATTCAAACGCGGAACAAAGACGTCCAACATGTGGATCTCCACTCTATTGACCGACTATCAGGGAACACCAACCGTAGCATGTTTCTAGACAACAGGGAGATGTGCCCACGGATCACCTTTCTCTGATGATAGAACTTGGTGAACAGTAGGTGTCATTAACGAGCAGGTATTTGGGGGATTGAACCCAGTACACTTTCCTTCCTAACACCTTGATCTCGGCCAAAAATAGAATCTTCGATTGCCGGAGTTTATCTGAATGTTCCTTCCGGTCTTGCTTAAAGACCAGACCGAGGGTGCCATCACAAATAGAGGTTGGGATGTCATCGGGCAATTAAACAAAGATTATTGGGGAAATAATTATTATTTTGGGACAACATGAAACAGGAATGAACCTTCACAGCTCAAGTTATCACAGACACTCATGGTCTTTGGAGTGGCCTCAATTGGACAGAGCTCACATTTTATTCCTAAAGAGCTGAAGAATCTACATTTAGACAGCTGCCCTGGGGTCTGTTGTAGGTAACACCAAACCTTTAATGCGAAAACGACGCAGAATACTGCCAAACGAGCTGCCTAATGAGATAATGAAGGAACACCACCCAATCACACCGCCTAATTCTGCGCTGTTCTGAACGAACCAGTGTTGTAATCGGCTGCTCTGTTACTGTGTATTTTGAAGTCATTGTTTTCATCTAAAAATGTTCCACCACTTTCAAGGAGGGGCCCTGTCTAGTGATTGGTCGTTGTTTATTTAAGGGTTTTCTTATATTATTGAATCTTAAGTAATACCATATGATTGGTCTTATCGTTCTGTACCAGAGTCAATATCCGTTTTAACTTTCAAGCCAACGTAAACCGTAGATCAATCAGCACATGTGATTAAATACCTTGCAGGCGGTTACAATCATTACAAACACCAGTTAGTGCTGTGTGTGTGTGTGCGTGTGTGTGTGTGTGTGTGTGTGTTGTTCTACCCTTTATCAGATCTAGGACCACTGGAGGGTTCCTTTAAAAGGGCCACAGTGCAATCCACAGTGAAGTATCTCTCTGTTGGTGGCGTCACACCAAACCCTTAACACACGCCACCCTCTTGGAAGGGATGTCAAACTGAACATGCAGACACCAACAGCCTTCAGGGGTCTAGCAGCTAGCTAGCTAGCGTGACATGCCTGTCAGCATGCTCACGGCTAAGGCTAGCTCGACCTAGCCCCTCTGAGAGTGTTTATCTCGGCGTCCATATAAATAAAGCACAAGGGGGCTTTAGGAGAAAGAATAAACAGCCAGGGGCAGACAGAAAGCACGGCAGCGAGTAAGGCTGTGGTTAGCGATGGTCCTGACTCCCATGCACTCCTAATGTGATTTAGAAACACATGATGGCTCGCTGGCAGGAGATGACAGCCGCTCCACGGAGACGGTTGCCAGGGGGAGGAGATGAGCCAGTGGTTTGGTTTGGTTCTGTTTTCTTAGACATTGGCTTGGAAGTGAAGCCTCGCTTAAGAAGAAGGGCCGGTGGGGGGACCACAAACACGTAAACACAGTTAGGAGCGCACGGAGATGGAAAGGCGATACCCTCGCGTCATAACATAATCAAAGAGCGTTCCAACCGTACGCGCTCTGTCCTGACATCAGAGTAAAAAGAAGAACAAAAAATACTGCATTTTGTTTGTTTGTTTGCCCACCTTGTTCTTCTTTAACTGCATTAAAAGGAAACAACATTTATCCTTCAATCTCTTCTTTTGGCACGCATACCGCAGCCACTACCAAGACCCGTCGTTTAACAAACAAAGACATACAGGGAGC
Organism: Gadus morhua; assembly: GCF_902167405.1. Lineage (NCBI taxonomy): Eukaryota > Metazoa > Chordata > Actinopteri > Gadiformes > Gadidae > Gadus > Gadus morhua. The sequence continues at coordinate 19,728,575 of NC_044065.1, forward strand.
GGACGACAGCAACACACCACTGGAGTCCAACAGGACACTGGAAGACATTGTTCACAAGCTCTCAGGAATATGAGTGGGGAAGCAAACCCTGGTGGGCCATTCCTTCAAACACAACCAGAATGTGATTCGTCACGATTATATATAGACAACGATTAAAAGACCCCTCTGGAAGTCCGGGATATTTAGGAAGGTCTGCCATCTTTAGAATGGATGAAGCTGTATATTATACATACATATATATATACACACACACACACACACACACACACACACACACACACACACACACACACACACACACACACACACACACACACACACACACACACACACATTGAAGATCTCCATCACTGTATCCACAGACTCCTCTCCATGATGCCGCTGTCTGATGCCGGCCCTCTGGTGCTGAGGGCCCCAGGCAGCAGCCTCAGCGACGGGGTGGGGGCGAGGGGTTAAGGTCTCGCAGAGCAGAGACAGCCCTTGTGTTCTTGTCCAAAAAAAAAAAGGGGCTTCAGTTACAACTCAGCGCCCCTCATCCAGACCGAGGATAGGGGGATGAGAGGTGATGGGAACGAGCCCATCACGGACAGAGCTGATGGGAATGAGCTCCTCAGAATATGCCCGGCGTCAGTCGGTGAAGCGACAGGGGCAGGGTTTCCTGGGGCCTTTCCTGGGGGGTTCCCCATGTACCCCCACAGGGTGTGGGCCATCAGGGTGGGGGTTGTAGACGGACACCTCCAGAGTTGGAAGACATTGAGGTGGAAAAGAGAAGATCTCTCGAGCCGGTGTGTGTTGTAGTCCAGGGTTTTGGGATTTGTAGTCCATAGAGTCCATACCCGACCGATCCGGCAACGGTTGGTTTAATGCTCCGGCATCATATTTTGATAATTTTTACACATAAAACAAAATGTCCCCGGAGAAGTAGTCTAGAGACAAGGGGGTGGAGTTTGAGGCAGGGGGAGGGGTTTGAGATAGGGATAGGGTTTTGAGACAAGGGGAGGGGTTGGATATAGGGCAAGGGGTTTGAGATAGGGGGAGGGGTTTGAGACAAGGGGAGGGGTTTGAGATAGGGGGAGGGGTTTGAGATAGGGGGAGGGGTTTGATATAGGGGGAGGTGTTTGAGATAGGGGGAGGGGTTTGATTGAGAAAGGGGGAGGGGTTTGAGATAGGGGGAGGGGTTTGAGACAAGGGGAGGGGTTTGAGATAGGGGGAGGGGTTTGAGATAGGGGGAGGGGTTTGAGAAAGGGGGTGGAGTTTGAGGCAGGGGGAGGGGTTTGAGATAGGGGTAGGGTTTTGAGACAAGGGGAGGGGTTGGATATAGGGGGAGGGGTTTGAGATAGGGGGAGGGGTTTGAGACAAGGGGAGGGGTTTGAGATAGGGGGAGGGGTTTGAGATAGGGGGAGGGGTTTGATATAGGGGGAGGTGTTTGAGATAGGGGGAGGGGTTTGATTGAGAAAGGGGGAGGGGTTTGAGATAGGGGGAGGGGTTTGAGACAAGGGGAGGGGTTTGAGATAGGGGGAGGGGTTTGAGATAGGGGGAGGGGTTTGATAAAGGGGGAGGGGTTTGAGGTAGGGGGAGGGGTTTGAGATAGGGGGAGGGGGTTGAGACAAGGGGAGGGGTTTGAGACAGGGGGAGGGATTTGAGATAGGGAGGGAGGGGTTTGAGATAGGGGGAGGGGTTTGGGACAGGGGGGAGGGGTTTGGGACAGGGAGGAGGGGTTTCGGGAGGAGATCTGGACATCTTTGCGGTCGTCATTGGAGACAGGGAATTTCTGCCCTTCATACCCTTTTTAATGGTCCCTTTTCAAGGCCAACCAGTCAGAAGAGCCAAGAAGACATTCTGACCACACATCTTGGAAAAATAAAACGTTAAACAAGTCCATCCAATATACACAAGAAGCAGTCCTTCCGAACGGGCAGGGTTAGTCTCTGATGTGCAGCGTCCCCAGGGCCCGGGGCCGGGTGGGTGGGGGGGCCGGGGGGGGGGGGGGGGCAAGGTGTCGTTAGCTCCCCTCCCGACCAGGAGTCACGGGGAAGGGCGGGTGGGGGTCACAGTTTAAAGGTAGATAGGAGGGGTGGAGGGCTGAATAGGAGGAGGTGGGGCAGAGCATGGTGGCGGTCATCATGCTTTGCCACACTTGCCCTTCTTCTCCTTGCGCTGGAACTTCCTGAGCCGCCGCGTCCATACGTCCCTCCACTGGATGACCAGGCTGTTCTTATCCGCCACCAGGCCCACCCGCTGCTCCGCCCCCGCCGCTCCACCTCCGGCACCCCCGCCGACGGCTCCTCCCCCCGCCGCGGGCCCCCCGCCCCCCACTCCCTCGGACCCCCCTCCCATCACCAGGAAGCGCTTGCTCATCTGGATCTTGGGACACTTGCAGGCCAGGTCCTTCATGTGGATCCACAGCACGTTGTCGCCGCGCTTCAGCGGCTCCCCGCGGCTCTTGTACACCGACACCACCATGACGGAGAACTTGGCCCAGTCGCCCAGCGTCTCCATGTCCAGCACGTTCACCTGCACCGCTGCACCACACACACACACACATGGCAACACACACGTTAACACACACCACAACACACCACACAAGACATTAACAAGGGAGCTGAAACCACGATGTCCTGAGAGTCCTCGATCACACAAGGGGTCAACCATAAGAAGTACAGAGAGTTTTCCTACAGAGGGTGAAGAGATGTAATCTCCCACTGGTGCTCTTCAGTATGGCCTTTTCTTCTTCATATGGTAAATGGATCAAAGATAATGAAAGGCACACATTTGGAATCAAGTTGCAAAAGCACTTTTTTACTTTCATCTCACGTTATATTTTTCCATTTTCATTCAATCCAGTTAAAATATGTTTTGAATATGTTAAAAATTCCAAAAGAGAAAACCTTTAATTTTCTTGTCCACCTATGGCATGAAATCAATAAAACATATTTTTAAAGATCTGAGATTATGACCGATAGAATCTCTTTTCAGGGCTAGAAATGTGAGACTTGTTCTGTTTCGTCAGGGGCAGATATACCAGCCCCTAGTCCCTTACCATAGTCCTTCTTGCAGTATTTCTTCATGTTGATCTTCAGGTTTCCCTTCACAGGTTTACAGTAGGACTCGCAGTCTGTGGAAACAAAGGCCACAACATTGAGTCATTGTTATCACAGGGGGCTGGGTCGTTGGAAAAAGACCAGGGTTAAACGCAGGTCCCTTTAACATGCTGTCTGGGGACGGGAAAGAAAATCCACAAGACCGCTAGGAAGCAGTCCTGGCGGGGTGGACATTGATTGGCCACGCCCTGCTCCACATCGACCACGCCTACAATGACCAGCTGACTGTGGTCAGGGGGTCGGAGGTTGGCCCTTCCGATGCAGGGTGCAGAAAAGCTAATGAAGGGGGTTTGCACACCTGGAACGGAGCTGTTGGCCCCGGGGTGGAGTTTGGCAGGACCGGCTGCTGCGGAGTGGTTGGACGCCAGCCCAATGAGCGATTAAAGCTCTGTTTACCTCGGGAAGGTCTGGGGCACATTGCAGCACCTCGCACATGTTCACACCCCGTTGCGGTGCCACGGACACTGCCACAACAGCCCCGTTGGTGTGTTTGTTTGGTGTTCCTGACCCCAGACCACCGGAACGGTTCCGGGATGTCAAACGAGCACCAACCCACCGGGCAAAGCTTGCTATAACAGTTGTATGTTGGTGACGGCGAGTAGATCAAACACAGTGTATCAGCCTGTTACTGATGTAGGGCTGCATCCCTGTGATTCTAGCGTGTCCTGAGACATGAGAGGATACACACCGCTTACATGTCAGATCATTACCGCAAACGTGTGTGTAAGGGACCACAACTCAACAGTGTATTTAGTCTTAAGGACGTCTCGTCCGTTATGACACAAAGCCTTTGGATGTGTTGTTGCCATGGAAGGGTGTGCCATGGGATGTTTGAGGACGCAGGTCAGGTAGAGTTTACAGGGGCGCTGCCTTCTGCTCCATGGAGCTCTCGCTGCTGCGGAGAAACCAAGAATCTCTGGGAGTCGAGGAGCTTGCTTTCCAAAGCAAACCAATTAAAACGACTCCGAACTGAACAGGAAACACTGCCCCAATTACACCATAGAGAGAAAGAGAGAGGGGGTGAGGAGGGAGAGACAGGGAGAGAGTGGGAGGGCAAGGTGGAGGGTGTGGAGAGGGTGAGGGGGAGAGAGTGGAAAAGAAAGAGAGAATCTGAGAGTTTCTTGGGCTCTGGGAGTAGGAATGAATCACTTGATCCTTGCCAGTTGCTTCTGCGGATGGATGGAAGGATGGATGGGAGGAAGGAGGAAAACACTGGCGTTGAAGGAAGGCTGGAATGAAGGGCGATGGAGAGATGGAGATGTGGCTGGGAGAGGGGGACGAGGAGGAGATAAAGCTGTCACGAGGTCTGGCTGACGGACGGTGTGGCTGGAGAAGATATTAGAGTGGGAGTGAGACTGTGTTTGTTTACATGTGGAAGGCGTGTGATGTGGCAAAGGGTTGTATTTCAAAGCGGAATCAAGTGAAGAAGGCTATCTCCCTGAGGGGAGCAACGGACTGGGAGTGGAGAGATGCTATCTCTGGAGAGCAGGCTTCTGTGTGTGTGTGTGTGTGTGTGTGTGTGTGTGTGCGTGTATCCCCATGTGTGTGTATGGCTGTGTTGAGGTTCTGGCAGGGTTCCAGTTTGTGTGTTTTTCCCAGTAAAAGTAATTTAAAGCTGAGCTCTCACCTCACGTTGATCATCCAGACACACACACACACACACACACACACACACACACACACACACACACACACACACACACACACACACACACACACACACACACACAGCGGCACTTTCTCCGTGGCATGACAAGGATAAATGGCCTTCGCTGCCCCTAGCACAAAACCCGTCCGCCACTTCAGGGCTGGGGGGAGGGGTTTCTGAAGGCTGGAACTCGGTTAGGGCGTAAATTAACGGAAGTGTTGGCGACCCTTTCCCAGGGAGCAGGAGGCCAGAGCAGAGCCATCGGTCTCCTCCATCACTAGCAGGCTGCAAGTTCTGCTGAACCTTTAACAGTCGTTGTGTTGTTAGGAGAAGAGAAGTTATATCTGGTAGAAGGACCCGAGCTCACCAGAGGCTCCGGTACTCAGCCACTGATAAACCACTCGGTTTAAAGCTGAAGTATACCGCAGTACACGTGAGCTTACGTGTGGAACTGTCTGTCGAAACGTGTATTCCTTTCAATCCCTGTGCCTTTCTGTTGCTGAATGATATTATCCAACCTGTAATGGACCGCTAGCTGACCCGCCACAACGGCGAGTGCGCTTGGTTCGGATATTCAGGCAATGCGTGTGCATGGCTCTGAGCGTCCGCTACACACTCCTTCACAGAGGAGGTTGGGAACATTTCAGATGGTTTCCGAGCTCACTAATAAAAAATTATAAATAATGATCACAGAAGACAGGCAGAAAGAATGAAGAGAGAAGGGAGAGAAGGGATTCACAGATCATTTCTCCAGCATGTACACAGTCGTCCCTGTTCAAACTTAAGTCCTTTCCTGTGCGACTACCTCGGTCTGATTCGCGATGGCGTGACATCGACAAGGGGAAAGCTGGCCTTCCTGGCGGGCCTGCCAGGAATGCGGGTTTCCCTGCACACTCATTTATTTAGCAGAACATGAAAATGGCCGACCCCACCCTCCATTAATATTTATTCCACAACTTAAAGACCCTGCCCAGAAACATTTAAGAACTGGTAAACAGGTGGGGTGGGGGAGAAGGAGGAGGAGGGAGAGGGGAGAGGGAGAGGGACAGGGAGGGCGAGAGGGAGAGGGAGAGGGAGGGGGAGAAGGAGAGTGGAGGGGGGGGAGATGGAGAGAGTGTTCTTTGATTGACTTGAGAGACTAACCTGCTGGCTCCTCAGTGCTGCTGATCAGGGCTGTCGGGTTGACCACTGGGATTTCTGAAACACAGAAGGAAAGCAAAATACATTTTTAACTAGAGCGGGGCATACCATCGGTACATGGCTTTACAGGGACACATGCTGGAGCAGGTTGTGAGGGATGCCATCTGGATGGTCAGATGAATGAGGTATGTCTGAAAAAAGTGGGAATTAGTTCCACAGAGGCCTCGGAGAGGTTGTGCATACATACATCCATCCATGGAATCATATGCCAGAACTGGCTATAAACAAACAGCAGGAGCCTCACACAAGGCCCCCAAACCACATTCAGACCAGCCCCCACAAACCATACACAAAAAATACCGCAACCTAAAAATGTTGGAAAATAAATGGGGTTAATGTAAGCTAACTATGATAATCCACATTGATATGTACTAAATCTATAAACAAATCTATTTCATCCTCTGTTTTAATGCTGATTCGCAAAATTTTCAACAATATAGGCAGCATGTGCAGCAGACAGTACTAGCAGTCCTTGCTGGGTGTGATGATGTCACAAATCCGACTTTGGGATGAGCACAGAAACGTGTGAGCAGTCTCACTTTATTTTCCTTCCTTTAGGTTTCGCCCAATCCGTCTCACAGGCCACAGAGATAAGGACTGGGCTCCCGAAATGGAAAGAGTTCCTACTGGAACTAAACCTCTGCGAAATGAGCGCCTGACCAATGAATCTGTCCCATTAAACATCTTCAACAAAATGTGGTTTGTGTCACTTCAGTCATAGAGGACACCTCTTAGTGTCTTTAGTGTATTTCCCAGTATCTGGAGACAGATGCTGTGGCCCCTCCCTCCAGAAGGTGGGCCCTGTTTGATGTGGTGGGCCCCTGTAGTCCAGCCATGCACTGCTTTCCAATACACATGCTAATGCAAACAAACGGCCGCCGAATGGAAACGTAAACAGCCTCAGAACCACCGGCTTAGCATCTACTCAAGAGGATTTGTTTCTGATTGGCGGTGTTGCTGCGAGAGGCTTTGAGGAGCAGCCAGCCCATTGGAGGAGGAGGAGGAGGAGGTGGAGGAGGAGGAGGAGGAGGAGGAGGAGGAGGAGGAGGAGGAGGAGGAGGGGAAGGAGGAGGAGGAGGAGGAGGAGGAGGAGGAGGAGGAGGAGGAAGGGAAGGAGGAGGAGGAGGAAGAGGAGGAGGGGGAGAAGGAGGAGGAGGAGGAGGAGGAGGAGGAGGAGGAGGAAGGGAAGGAGGAGGAGGAGGAGGAGGAGGAGGAAGGGAAGGAGGAGGAGGAGGAGGAGGGGGAGGGGGAGAAGGAGGAGGAGGAGGAGGAGGAGGAGGAGGAGGAAGGGAAGGAGGAGGAGGAGGAGGAGGAGGAGGAGGAGGAGGAGGAGGAAGGGAAGGAGGAGGAGGAAGAGCAGGAGGAGGAGGAGGAGGAGGAGGAGGAGGAGGAGGAGGAGGAGGAGGAGGAGGAGGGGGGGGGGGGAGGAGGAGGGGGGGGCGTTCATCTGGAGTGATGTTCTGAGGGCCCGAGGAGGATGGCAGTTGGATCTCTCTGAGATTATGGACACCCCTGTGAAACAAAACAAAACAAAGACGAAGGGCCCGATTGAGCCGGGGCTCCGACACAGAGGGGCCAGCTGTTGAAGAGCCTCCGTTCCCCAGGGTTTGGGTTGGACTGAGACAGAACGAAAGACCATGAAAGAGAAATTTAAATAAGGGTCACTGCTGTCATACTAATTGGCTGCTTAGTGGCCCTTGTTTTGTGTGCAGGGGCCAGGAGGGGCCACTTGGGTGGACGGGGCTTCTATGAGTCCCTTTAAGGAGAGAAAAGGATGAACCGACGCAGGCAGCGAGTACAGAACTCATGGACTCTCATGCACTGGAAGAGCTGCAGGGGGCGTCACAACAAGACGAGACTAACTTAAGCCCACATGCACAGCTCTCCTTGAGCCATCCGCTTGGTCGTGACATTGGCTGCTGTTACTTTTGCTACTTCCTGCTGCCCCCATCACCATCTGTTGCACTGCTGGTGATAGGGGTAGCAGGCTCCATGTGGTTCCATGCGGCTCCATGCGGCTCCATGTGGCTCCATGCGGCTCCATGCGGCTCCGTGCGGCTCCATGAGGCTCAATATGCTCATGCATTCTCCATACATATGTATCTATGTGTGTGTGTATGAGATCATGCAAGTGAGTGAGTGACTGAGTGAGTGAGTGAGTGAGTGAGTGAGTGAGTGAGTGAGTGAGTGAGTGAGTGAGTGAGTGAGTGAGGTAGTGAGTGAGTGAGTGAATGAGGTAGTGAGTGAGTGAGTGAGTGAGTGAGGTAGTGAGTGAGTGAGTGAGGTAGTGAGTGAGTGAGTGAATGAGGTAGTGAGTGAGTGAGTGAGTGAGTGAATGAGGTAGTGAGTGAGTGAGTGAATGAGGTAGTGAGTGAGTGAGTGAGTGAGTGAGGTAGTGAGTGAGTGAGTGAGTGAGTTAGTGAGTGAGTGAGTGAATGAGGTAGTGAGTGAGTGAATGAGTGAATGAGGTAGTGAGTGAGTGAGTGAGTGAGTGAGGTAGCGAGTGAGTGAGTGAGTGAGTGAGTGAGTGAGTGAGTGAGTGAGTGAGTGAGTGACTGAGTGAGTGAGTGAGTGAGTGAGTGAGGTAGTGAGTGAGTGAGTGAGGTAGTGAGTGAGTGAGTGAGTGAGTGAGTGAGTGAGTGAGTGAGGTAGTGAGTGAGTGAGTGAGTGAGGTAGTGAGTGAGTGAGTGAGTGAGGTAGTGAGTGAGTGAGTGAGTGAGTTAGTCAGTGAGTGAGTGAGTGAGTGAGTGAGTGAGTGAGTGAATGAGGTAGTGAGTGAGTGAGTGAGTGAGTGAGTGAGTGAGTGAGTGAGGTAGTGAGTGAGGTAGTGAGTGAGTGAGTGAGTGAGTGAGTGAGTGAGTGAGGTAGTGAGTGAGTGAGTGAGTGAGTGAGTGAGTGAGTGAGTGGAGTGATTGAGTGAGTGAGTGAGTGAGTGAGTGAGTGAGTGAGTGAGTGAGTGAGGTAGTGAGTGAGTGAGGTAGTGATTGAGTGAGTGAGTGAGTGAGTGAGTGAGTGAGTGAGTGAGTGAGTGAGTGAGTGAGTGAGTGAGTGAGCGGGTGAGGTAGAGAGTGCTGACTCACTGATGCAGGGTGCGACAGGCGAGCGACTCTGCTGGTAGCCCTTGGCGCAGCGGTTGCAGGTTACCCCGGTAACGCCGTCCTTACACGGGCACTGTCCCGTTGTCTGGTTACATGTCTTACCAGCCGCGCCCACCGGGTGGCAGTCACACGCTAGAGTGGGGGAGGGGGAGGGGGAGGGGAAGGGGGGAGAGAAGACAGAAGAAAGTCATGTACTGTCATCCTTTGCACCTACCAGCCTACCATTTCACTTTTGAATTTGTATATTTCACGTTGAGTGCGACATGTTCAAATAGGGTAGGGATATATATACATATATATGGGCTGTACGTATATATATATCATAGTTTTGTCCTGGAGAGTTCCCCTCAGCAGGTCTCTAACCAGGTTCAGTGATGGGAAACATATATGAGTGAATAAACTAGTAGATGACAAAGAGAGAAGAGTGAGTGAGCAAGCGAGAGTGCAAGAGAAGAGTTAAGAGAGTGAGAGGCAGAGAGCGGGAGGTAGAGAGAGAGAGGTAGAGAGCGAGCAAGAAGAGAAGAAGAGAGGGTTGAGAGAGTGAGTGGAGAAAGAGCGAGGTAGAGGACAGAGGGAGGGGGAGGAGGAAGGTAGTAAGAAAAAAAAATCTAGGGAAAGTAGATAGAGAGGAGGGTGAGAGTGAATGGGAGAGTAAGGAGAGAGGGTGAAACAGAGAAAGACAGAGGAAGAGATACAAGATGTCAGAGTGAAAGAGAAAGAGAGAGAGGGAGAGGAGAGAGAGAGAGAGAGAGAGAGAGAGAGAGAGAGAGAGAGAGAGAGAGAGAGAGAGAGAGAGAGAGAGGGTAAGAGAGGGAGACATGGGGCTGCAGTGGTCTCGGTTGGTGCCTCAACACATCACCCAAGCCCATATCTCGCGGCAACAGACATGTGCTGCTCGGCCAATAAACACACACTTAACATTTCACAACGATGGAGGCGCACAAACAGCTCATTTGTCGACACGTCGGAACCCAGGGTGGAAACCCCAACCTGCTCTTAAAAGCAGCCCCAGGAGGCCTGTGATTGGTCGATTCTGACACGACCTCCAAACTGTTCATTATCTCTGTACGTCGGAAAGGGAAACTTTTCCGCTCTTTAAAAGAAGCTAAACTACAGCTTTGAAAGCAATTCCCACATCGACCTTATCCAGTCCATCGATCTCTCCGAGGTGGAAGAATCCCGCCCATTCGGCAGCGCCCTCGCTGCAGTCAGCAGCCAGGGCGGGGGGCTCTGGGGGCCGGAGGAGTGTGTACAGGTGAGAGTGTTGAAGGGGGGGGGGGGGGGGTTGGGGATTGAGTCGAGGCTAAGCGACAGGTGGGGCGTGTCACCGCCGTGTGTGGTTGCCGAGGACAACCTGTTATTAACCAGGGAGACTCAACCTCAGGAGGAACTGCTTAACGAGTTGTTGGGGTTAACGAGTCTACCTGAGTCTACCTGTCTTCGCTTCTCCAGGTGGATGTAAATAGCTTATTTGGTTTATGAGTTTTGAGAAAACCATAATCATCTCATAATAGTGTTACAACTAAACCTATTTGAATAAGCTGAATAATCAGAAGAACGACAGAAACATAAAAAAAGACCAACCAATGAGGAGGTTGTGTTTTCAGGGACATATTTATCCGCTGTGCTGATGGAAACCGTTTTGATTGTGTTACACCTGTCCAACCGAGCCGACTACTGTGGTTCCTTTACCCTTGATTGGTCTGAATGTGAACATTTCCTATTTCCTCAGCCCAGAAGTTTGTTAACATGTTTGCACACAAAGCCTCACAGAGTAACTTGTCTGGTTAAAGCTTGCCTTGATATTGATATTCTATATGTTGAAACGGGTATGAACGGTCATTATAGATGTGATTGTGTAATGTGTATTTATGTGCTGGCCAGGCGTTTGGACCACAGGGTCTGGCTGGGAATGGAAAGACATTCCTTCCCTGTGCCACCTGTTGGACTGTGTGTGTGTGTGTGTGTGTGTGTGTGTGTGTGTGTTTGTGTGTGTGTGTGTGTGTGTGTGTGTGCGTATGTTTGTGATGGGCTTGGTACTGCCGGTCGGCTCTTGTGATCTCTAACGCGGCCATCTGGAGGCCGAGGGCCACTGGGAGGCCCGGCACCTCAGCCTGGAGACCGTAAATCTGGCCAAAAAAAAGAAAATAGCCAATCCTCAACCCCAGCCCTGCTGCCAGGGGCCACAGTCCTAACCCTGGCCAGCGCTATCCCTCGCTGGAGCTGCCAGCAGAGTCACTTATACTCTTTAGGTTCATTTAATCATTTTGAGTTAAAATAAGAATAATTTATTTGGCGGTTGTTGTTGGTTTACATGTATATAATGCAAATAATATATACTTAGTGATGGCTATCTATTAATTACACAAGCTATTTTGTGTTTTTGTGTTTTGGTTATCTAGCGGAATGGATTTGGAAATAAATGCCTGTTAACATAAAGGAACGCCTTGCGTTTGTGTTAAAACTGGAGGGGAGCTACTCTAACCATCTATATCATTCACCCTCTCTTACCCTAACCATCTCTAAAAACTAAAGATAAACCAGTAAACCAGCATATTTTGAATGGGAGTTAAAACGCCATAACCCTAGACAGTAACCCAAAAACCTATACATGCCCTCTGGTGCATAGTGGGACATTTTTACATTTAGATGAAACCCACTCAATTCCTGTGATCACGACCTCACTCTGACTTTGAGCGAACTGACTTGACAGTGGGTCAAATGTCAAGTAGACAGTTGGATGGTCCAGGTCTGCCTTTGTTCCAGACCCTGGCAGTCTGTTCAGACTTTGTTCTAGACCCTGGCAGTCAGGTCAGACTTTGTTCTAGACCCTGGCAGTCTGGTCTGCCTTTGTTCCAGACCCTGGCAGTCTTGTCAGACTTTGTTTCAGACCCTGGCAGTCTGGTCTGCCTTTCTTCCAGACCCTGGTAGTCAGGTCAGACTTTGTTCTAGACCCTGGCAGTCTGGTCTGCCTTTGTTCCAGACCCTGGCAGTCTGGTCAGACTTTGTTTCAGACCCTGGCAGTTTGGTTTGCCTTTGCCTTTGCCATGTAGCTCTGGTGACCATGTGACCCCCACGGCCAGCAAAAACCCTAGCCTCCGTCAAAGCCACACCACTAGCTCCAAACCTAGCCACAACACAAGCTCGACAGCTAGCCCTAGCACTAGCTAAAAAGCTAGCCATGACACCAGCCCTACTGCTAGCAAAAACCGGAGCCACTTCCCTATCTATAACGCGAGCCCCGGTCAAAGCACCACTGCTAAGCCAAATTGTAGCCACTTACATAGCCCCACCAATAGCCCGACCGCTATCAGCTCTGCTAGCTCCAGCTGGCTAAAGCCCCTACTACCCCTTCCCTTCTGCGTTAGCCATCAACGCGGTGGACATCAGACTACACTCAAGGATCTCACTTTCCTTCCAAACAAACCCGCCTTGTTCAGACAGCAGCCCTCACAGCCAGCGTCTGCATTGTGCAATAAACAAGTCGCCACAGCCAGCTGTAGCAGCCCTGAGTGTGTGTGCGTGTGTGTGCATGCGTCTGTGTGTGCGTGTTGTTTCGGTGCTGTGTGAGGACCGGCCTTCTGAAGTTTTATGTGTGGAGGGGCTTTGGCCAGTTTAGGGCCAGTAAAAATGTCCTCAGATGTTGATGACTTTTCAGATCTATGCAACTGAAGGCATGACCAGGCGTTGGCTGGCTTTAACTGATTAGCAGTGCTCTGGGTGAGAGACACAGAGAGGGAGACAGAGAGACAGAGATACCCACATAGTGAGAGAGAGAGAGAGAGAGAGAGAGAGAGAGAGAGACACACAGAGAGAGACAGAGAGAGACAAAGACAGAGAGACAGACACCCACATTGTTTGAGAAAGAGAGAGAGAGAGAGAGACACCCACATAGTGAGCAAGAGAGAGAGAGAGAGAGAGAGAGAGAGAGAGAGAGAGAGAGAGAGAGAGAGAGAGAGAGAGAGAGAGAGAGAGAGGGAGAGAGAGAGAGAGAGGGAGAGAGAGAGAGAGGGAGGGAGAGAGAGAGGGAGAGAGAGAGAGAGAGGGAGACAGAGACAGAGACAGAGAGAGAGAGAGAGGGAGACAGAGACAGAGACAGAGACAGAGAGACAGAGACACCCACATTGTTTGAGAAAGAGAGAGAGACAGACAGAGAGACACAGAGAGAGAGAGAGAGAGAGACAGAGAGAGAGAGAGAGAGAGAGAGAGAGAGAGAGAGAGAGAGAGAGAGAGAGAGAGAGAGAGAGAGAGAGAGAGAGAGAGAGAGAGAGAGACCATGTCTGTTTTGTGTAAGACTGTTTATGTCGGAGTGTGTAGTTTGCCGATGTGTATTTATTTGGGAGTTTAAGCTGTGTGTGATGGTTATGTTTGTACACTGCTTGGGCATAAACCATTTTTAAGCATTTTTAGATTGGTGAGCCATCAAAATGTCGTCAATGTTATGAATGATTGTTGTGTGTGTGTGTGCGTGGGATTGTATGTCCAGTGTGTACTGTGTGTGATGGAAGTATTTGCGAGTGCTATTAGTTTATGAAGCAGTAAGTGTGTGTGTGTGTGTGTGCATGTGTGTGTGTTTGTGTGTATGTGTGTGTGTGTGTGTGTGTGTGTGTGTGTGTGTGTGTGTGTGTGTGTGTGTGTGTGTGATTGAAAACAGACATGACCTTACCTCCATCACACCCCCTCCCCTCATGCTGCTTTAGAAAACACCTGTATTTTATTGCTTACAACCCCACCACCACCCCGATCACAGTGTCCAACACTGTTCCACCCAGACAGATGCACAGCGCTCTCAATCTGTGACAGGTTAAGAGAGGGAGAGAAACACACGCAGAGAGAGAGAGATTGACATAGAGAAACAACGAAAGAGAACAAAAGCGAAAAAGTAAGAGAGAGAAAGAGAGAGAGAGAGATTTATTTTGTTTTATTTTAATGATTATTCGTAACCTATAATGTTTTTTTGTAGCTTTTCTTTACGTTCATTTAATTAAAAAAATGATACTATTATTTATATTGACATATGTAAATCTGTATGTTATGTTATATGTACATATTGTTCTGACGTTCTCTTTTGATATTATACATAATATTTGTAATACTGTAATGCTTTGCCAACAATGTTTGATTTACCACAATAGTCATGCCAATAAAGCTTTTTTTATTGAAGAGAGAGAGAGAGAGAGAGAGAGAGAGAGAGAGAGAGAGAGAGAGAGAAAAGCTCCTGTTCTGGTCCTCCGGCGTGCATGGCATCCCGGTCCAGGATCATTACCACAGCAACGGTCGTTTCCCAGGGTGATAAATATTTTACGCTTGATCACCAAGCTTTCATTAAAATGACGCCTTCGATCTGGTCCTGGCCGGTAACACCGAAAAACTAAACCTTAACAACAGAACAGCAGAACTATCGAACTACACCTAGCCATGAAATGACAGCTAACCACCAAGCAACAGTCAATCCCAACAGCTAACATGAAACACAACTACTGTCAGCCACGAACACCACCCACTAAGCAACAGTTTACCCCAATAGTTAACACGTAACAGAGCTACCGTCATCCACGAACACCAAACCACAGGTAACCGTGGACAACAACAAAGCAACAGATAACACTAAGACCTAAAAACAGTTAACAGACGAGCAACAACCAAGCAATAACTGAACACCAAACTACATTAAAATACAAACAAGAGTCCGCCACTGAACAACTGGGAACCGCAAACAACCCCTAGCCACCAAACAACCACCAACACTAAACCATGAACCACGACTAAATAAAGAGCAACAGAAAACGACCAACACGGACAAAACTGTCAATCACTGGACACATAAAACAGTCGGTAACCAGTGAACAGCATCAGCATGTATCAATGAGCATCACAGGTGTTTGGAATAACTGTTAAACAGATCAAAGTGAGTGTCAGCGGACCCTTGTTCCGCTGAAACATCCAGAGTCATATCATGATACACACTAGTGTGTGTAGACAGCGGCCCTGCGGCTACGTGTAGACAACACAACCTAGCTAGTGTGTAGGACAAGTTGATGTGTTGCTTGGCAACTGTCCAGTCCCATTTCTGTTGTGGAACTATTTGTGTTGCGGGGGGCAAAATAAATCATTAAATCCAAATCTGTTGTCGCTTATCGCTGTTGACTAATCAATGGTGCTTGTAGAACTTTTGTATCAATGCTACACTTGAGGTGGTGCTGTTGCAAGATTAACAGCACGGCGGCCATTCTGCCGCGGGTTTGAGGGCCCAAGATAATCAGAAGCATTCTGCACTTCAGTGGAACAGCACCCCCTCTCGTGTGATATCACTTCAACCCCAATAAACTTTCAACTACCAAAATCAATCAGTGAAAAACACTCAACATCCAACACCTATCCACAAAGTCCGCACAGCTACCATGAGGTAACCGTCTCTGAGGCCTCACTGCCTGGTGAGCAGTTCTGCTACAACACAGGGCCAAGGTGGCCTGTCTGCGCCCGCCTACGTACTTCCGCTCAATTTGCATTTCCCTTCAATACTACGTCTGGGTTTGGGGTAGGTTCCCGGGTTTACTCCGGCCAAATGTTGCCGAGAACAATGACGTTGAGGTTGTGCGCTAGTTTCAGTTGTTAACAAACGTTAGCGATTTATTATGGCAGATCCGGAGTGGCACTGGGCAGATCCAACAGACACCCGCCTTCAAGTGATCTAACGTTTGTCGATGGAGAGTGGCCAGACTCTGTGCAAAGGAAATGAAGTACGAGAGTCTGGTAGGACCAGGCTAGGGCCAAGGCCCGCCCAAGGGGATATGTCACCCCACAAGAACCTTGTCCAGGGGCTGTGTCAGAACCGTCAAACCACTGGGCCCAACCCACAGTGCGACAATATGTTCCCACCAGTGGAGAGAGAAACTGAAAGGGGAAAAAGCCGAGCGGAAAGGAAAGAACCTCAGGCTGAATATCAGTCTAATAATAATATATTCATTGAAATGTGAAACATTCCCCCGCCAATACACGCTTTTTCCATGAGGATAAACTAATAATGCGATGTGGCTTGTGGTGTGAGCAGATATTTAAATGTATTGGCAGAGCTCCCTCTCTATATTTACTTTTGCAGGCATGGGACTTCTCCTCTGCTCCCCGTGCTAACGCTACGCTATGCTACGCTACGCTGTTGCAAGTAAGAAATGCCTATTATACCTGCCATAGCTCAGGGACAGCCCCACTAGTCTTTGTCTTTCTGACGACTAGGAATAAAAGCATCATGTTTTAGTCCTTGGGGTTAGTTCACTACCAAACTGTGCTATAGAGATCACAAGCATCATGTTAAGTCCTTAGGGTACCTGCTGATACCGTGGCCACTAGACCAGGCTTCGGCCAAGCTTTGGCCCATGGGATTGATTGATCAGTTGCAGTACCCTATCAGTGGTATCAAAAACATTTCATAAAAAAAAAAAAAAGTATCCTACAACCTAAATTGTATTTTCTGGCCTGGGGAAATATTATATTTCAAGTCATCGTGAGAAAAGAATAAGCAGAAATGGGTTTTGGAAATATTCAGTAACAGGCTTGTGTGCTTTGGCCCAAAGCCCCCTGGTGAGACCACATCCCCTCTAGTCCTTTCCGCCTGACCCCATTAAACTACCCCAACCCTCCCCCAACACATACACACACACACACACACACACACACACACACACACACACACACACACACACACACACACACACACACACACTCACTCCGGTGGGGGCGTTGACGTACCTTTGCAGGCCCGCCGGTGGGTGACGGGTCGGGCCATGTCCCGGTAGAAGCCCTCCTTGCAGTAGTGGCAGTGGCGCCCCGCCGTGTTGTGGCGGCAGTTCATGCAGACGCCGCCGCTCTTGCGGCCCGACAGCTTGTACAGCTCCATGTTGAACCGGCAGCGCCGCGCGTGAAGGTTGCAGTTGCATGCTGTGGGGAGACGTCAGAGAGAGAGGATGGATTAGCATCAGGGCTAGCGTAAGTAGCAGTGAATGGAAGCCTTATGTTTTTGGATGTGTTAGGAACATTGCAAAATAAAACTTAACAGCATCAAAACAGCGTTCATAATAACTTGTTTGAATTTAAACATTCTGTCATTCAGACTAAAAGTCTGAATGACAGAAATGTACAAATTACAAATGATGGCCACATCCCCCCATGTAAGACTTTCACAAGCGACATAATGTATAATATTATTTAAAATTACGCTATTGTTTTCAAAGTGACTACCAGCAAATCCAGGGATTATTATTGAGCAGGTCGTAAGGGGCATCTTGCTCAAGAAGGCCGACAGTCAAGTAGTCTCCATGCATTGCGGATTGAAACCCACTGCCCTTTGACTGGGAGGCAAACGGCAAAGGCACTAAGCCGTCCTTCCCGCGAGATGAGCCATTCGGGGCCATTTCAATGAGTGCATCCATTCCTACAATGGGTGGCCCCAGCCGGACTCGAACCCCTGATCTGGCAGCGTTGACGCCGCGCTTTATCGAGCTCAGCAGGCCAGGACCACCGCGCCGTACTATACATAGAACTCCAGCAGTCATCACACGCTGGCCAAGGGCTTAGCCATCAGCAGACCAGTGTGCACGACACAGCACATATTAGGGGTGCGGCTAATACTTCCACAGTGTCGAGCTAAACTTGTTCGCCATTAGCACTCTCATCAATCACGATGAGATATTTGTAGAGAGCTCATTTCGTCCATTTCATAATTAATGGTGCGAGCTTCATTATTTATTAATCATCTGGAAAGGAGAGGAATCGTACTCTCATGAATGGCTGATGAGATCAGACTCCTAAAAAACTATTAAAAGTCCCGCAGATGAGGCAGGGGAGGTAAATGAGGCAGTGGGAGATGGATGAGAAGACCCAATGAAGAAGTTTCAAGCCGTCTGGTTGAGAGACGGGCCCTTTACAGCTCATAAATCCTGACGACCGAGGGCTAACCATGACGAAAGGATCTGCCAAGCGTGATCGCTAGTGGCAGCTTCCTCAGTTCCTTCCTCGCCGTGCCACAGTGAAGTTCAATCAAACCGTTCTCCTTTTTGTTTATCATTCAACCTTCTTCACCAATTCAACAGGAGACGTGCTACTTTCAGCATAAGCGCTCTTTAAGACTCTTAGCACTCTTTGGTTCTACCAATGGAACGCGTTCCTGACATTCCATCTCCTTGGTTCTACCAAAAGAAGGTGTACCTGATGCTCCAACTCCTTTGTTCTACCAATAGAACTGTGACCATAACCTTATTAGTCATCAAGTTGATCATCAAAGTCACAACTCTTCTTTGTTTTGGCACCGCAGTGGTGGAACGAGCTCCAAGCCAGGACCGCAGAGTCGCTCTCCAGCTTCCGCAAAAGACTCAACACTCACTTGTTCAGAGTTCACCTAGACTCTGCATAGCCTCCCCCTCCCACACCTTCTCCTTGTTGTGTGTTGTACGTCCTTGCACTAACCCTCTTATCCTAGCTAGATTTGTTCTACACATGAATGGGATAACCTAGCGACTGTTAGTGCATTACACTTGGCTTTATGAACGTCCTTTACCGACAGCGACATAGTGTTTCTCCTTCTTCTGGCAAATGTTCTTATGGTAAGTCGCTTTGGACAAAAGTGGACAAAAACGTAAACGTAAATGTAGATTTATGATAGAAGGAGGGAGGATCATCAGCCCATGTTGTCGGTGTGTGTTCTGCTCAGAGTTTGTATCGTATGCGCAGTGTGAGTCTGCATGGCCCGCTCTTCAAGGTCAGACGGGTCACTAAACTCCGCACCCCCCTCCTCTCTACGTCAAACAGAACGCCATCACACT
>NC_044065.1:19752436-19764936 GCF_902167405.1 Gadus morhua
ATGATCCCGGGATGCTTGAGTCCCTGGCAGATTGGCTTTGAAAAACTTCTGCCTTCTGCTGTCCAAACTCCCAGCTACCCCTCCCAGACGGACGCCCCCTTCACCAAGCGTCCCCCCGCTACACCGACCGATAGATGGAGCCAGCCTCTACCGGCCGTGGTGACGGAGAACCCGCCTGGAGGTAACCCTGTTAGAGTGCTCCCAGGACCATCATCTGGGACTTTGAGTCTGTGGTGTTAATGAGGGGGAGGAAGAACCGGAGAAGGGGACATCTGACACCTCCTCTCCTAGTCCAGAGCTGGGTCACACATCATCAGCTGCCCCCTCTCATCTCCTCCAGAACAACGTTGATGGTCACACATAAACATAAACCATCCACCTGGACCAAGTCCAACCCCCCTCGAACCCAGTAAAAGATATAGAACAATAGAAGTGAAATGTACACGTGAGACTCGCAAGGGAGGGGGGCAAACAACAGGCGCAAGGGCCGAACCACCAGCGACCGATACTGTTATCAGTCCTCTTCATCAGATCAGCCAGACATCAGCGCAGCAACACATTCCAACAGGATCCGTCGCTAAACGCCTGCCTGCCGCCGCGTCTCTCCAGAGATACATCGGATAATTTTCCATGCCCCCCCCCCTGCCCCCACCCCCCACCCCAGCACAAACAGCCCTGGCCTGCTACAGGCCCTGCCTCGCTGGGCTCTGCCGGCGAGAGCCTGGGTCTGTAAATCACGTCCTGGGAAGTCATGAGCAGCAGGGCGGGTGTGCCAAGAGGCAGACAGTAATCTGAGCGAGCCACATGTCTGACATTAAGCGGGAGTCGCCCCCAATCAGATGAGACGACTTCTTTTGGCACGCCAAGCACAGCCTCTCTCCTGGCACGGGACGAGGTGCAGAAGAAGAGGAAAAAAGAGAGCGGGAATAGGGCAGCCATCTTCTGATCCGTGGGAGCGTATCCACCGTAATTGATACGGAGAAATCAGCGCCACGGGGAGACATGTTTCACTCCACTCAAGGCTAGCTTAAACACAGACGGTGGCCGGCTCACCACACGCTGTACAGACATCTGAACGGCACGGCTCGAGGGGTGGAAGGTGTGTGTTTTCATTCATCTCAACACACACACATACCGAGACCAATACCCCGGGACCCAGGCTGGACTTGAGGAGACCCCTGAAGGCTCGCCCAGCCCCTCCCAGTCTGAACACCTCAGCCCGGCGGCGGCCCTCAGGGCCTTAGCGCGGCACGCAGCCTATTTCTTATTTCCTGGGCTGGCAGGAAGGGGAAGACGCTAAAGGGCCGACGGAGGGTGGGGACATTTCGACACGCACAGACCTCGGTGAGGACCGGGGAGGGGCCCTTTGAAAGGCTCTCCCGCCGCCGCTGCTTCTGGAGGCCGTGGGGCGGTGGAAACACGCGGGCCCGTGCCATGGACAATGGCGTCCGGGGAGGCCTGCTCCGGGTGTATGTGAGCAGGCGACGCGGCCCAGAGGCGCTCGGCGCCGGCGGCTGTGGAGGGGTGAGCTCATGGCAGTTGGCCCCCGGTCGGTATACATTCAGTCCCTGGGTCTCGCAGAGAGCAACGCTCCCGGAGAGGACCGGGCTCCGGGAAGCAGCGGAACATTCTGGAAGGTCCAGGAAGGTTCTGGAAGTGGTGGGGAGCGCGGGGAGAGGAAGACGAGGAGGGCTTGGTGGAAATGAAGAAAGAGGGCAGAGGTTTGCGTGTGTGTGTGTGTGTGTGTGCTTGCGTGTTTGTATTTATGTTGGTTTGTGTGTCTGTATTACACGTTACCTCATTCTCCCTCTCTCTAATCGTCCCTTGCCCCTCACCCTCTCCCCTCCCCCTCACATCACTTTCTCTCTCTCCCCCCCTCCCCCTCTCTAGTGTTCACCAGGGTCCTGTCCGACTCTCTTGGTAATTACAGCATGTTAGAATAACAGCGTGTCTGCGATTCTCTGATTCCACTGGGTTGTGGCGGGAGGTGAACCCAGGGACAGAGGCGTCTGACGCGGTTCTTTTCCTGCACCTGGGCGGACCTGGGTTAGGTTCCGCCTCTGACTGTTGAGCAAAACAGGAGAAAGTACACGCGGACACACACACACACACACACACACACACATACCCAAGTATATGCGCGCATACACACACACACACACACACACACACACACACACACACACACACACACACACACACACACACACACACACACACACACACCCACACACACACACACACACACACACACACACACACACACACACACACACACACACACACACACACACACACACACACACACACACACACACACACACACACACACACACACACATTTGTATACTCTCAGTTGTAACGAATTGAATATAAAGTGATTTAATGTTAACTTTTCATGTTAATCATCTGTGCATCCTGAAGGTGAGGGGGCATCATTCCTGGATCATATTGCCTGTTATCGCCCCGAAACCCCTGTCCCCCCCACCAACCCACCTCCCCCTGTTGTCCACGGCAACAGGTTGGGGCCGGTGTTTAGAGAAGCGTTGCCAGGTTCGCCAGCTAGCACGCCCAACGCCAGCAGAACCGTGGCCTGTATAAACACTCATCCATCTGGAATGTTCTGGCAACACAACCTACTGCTTCTACGAGAACCGGGTCGCCAGAGTTCACTCTCTCTCTCTCTCTCTCTCTCTCTCTCTCTCTCTCTCTCTCTCTCTCTCTCTCTCTCTCTCTCTCTCTCTCGCTTTCTCTCTCTCTCTCTCTCTCTCTCTCTCGCTCTCTATTTCTCTCTCTCTCTCTCTCTCTCTCTCTCTCTCTCTCTCTCTCTCTCTCTCTCTCTCTCTCTCTCTCTCTCTCTCTCTCTCAAATCATGTAGAGTACCTGGTGTGTATACATATTTTCAGATTCAAATTGTTGATACCTATATCTAATTTCAAAATCTCTCCTGCTATGTCTCTCTCTCCCTCTCTCTCTGCATCTGTCTCTCTCTTTCTCTGCATATGTCTCTCTCACTTCACCGTTCTCTCTATCTCCTTCTCTTTCTATATTCTGGTGTAATTCGGGTGATTTTGTTTTATTAACATGAACCCTTTTAATTATGACGTCTTGCCTGCTGCATCTTGCTATTCAACTAGAGGGAGCCTTTATTATTTTATCACAATATATTGAGGCTATTGCTAAGCTTTTGGTGCTCTCCGGTGTTCCAATAAGAGCTACATAACAGGGTGCCAAAATTCTGCAGAGAAGGAACAAGCATCATATGAAATAAACACCCACTTTCCCGACATCCTGAAGCAGTCATTTCTTTCTGAGCAGTCCGCATCACACATTGATGTGTATTGCGTCAGAGAGAGAGATCTCTCTCTCTCTCTCTCTCTCTCTCTCTCTCTCTCCCTCCCCTCCCCCTGATCATTCCTGTTTCCCCATTAGGAATTCTGAGGCGCTTTGAAAGCCTTGTCACTTGTAGAGAATACCTCCTTCACCTCATTCACAGGGAAATCCATATACTTGGGGGGCACGAGAGAGAGAGAGAGAGAGAGAGAGAGAGAGAGAGAGAGAGAGAGAGAGAGAGAGAGAGAGACTGTGGCCCCTCGTCACAGACTGGTCTCTTCACGGTGGCCCCCAGTTCCCCAGATCAGCTGCATTTGTACGTGGCTGAGGCGGAGTGCAGGACGGAGGGACGTGTTCTTCATATGATTAAAGCCCCCTATGGGAGGTGGAGCCACTCTGAGACTACAGCTACACTGGGACACAGATAGGCAGACATCCTGCCTGGATGACAGACAGACAGACAGACCGACAGACTGGCAGACAGACAGGCAGACAGACAGACAGACTGGCAGTCCATCAGGTATCCACACAGACAGATAGACGGACAGTCCTGGTGGAGGTACTCACGGAGGCACTCGTTGGCCTCGCGGGCGTTGGCCCTCTGCCAGGGCCGGTCGTAGTGGAAGGGCTTGCAGCGGTCGCACTCGGGCCCCTCTGTGTTGTGCTTGCAGTCGCACACCAGCTTCCCCTCCTTGTCCTTCAGGCAGCGCGAGGCGTGGCCGTTGCACTTGCACCTCCCGCCCACCTGGAAGTCCCCCGCGGCGTAGAAGTAGGGGGGCAGCGAGGTGGTCGGCGACGCGCCCTGCTCGCCGTCCTCCCTCCCCCCCCCGTTGTTCCCCAGCTCCCCGGGGGGCCGGGGCCGACTCAGGACCACCCGGATGTCGGTGACCGTCACCCAGTCCTGCAGCACGGGGCTGTTGTCGAAGTCCTTCCCCGACGGCCGCCCGTCCAGCGTGCTGAAGGCGATGAGCCCCCCGGAGGGCGGGTGGGGGTCGGTGTGGCCGTCGGTGCACAGCGCCTCCTGCTCGTTCTGCTTGGTGATGGCGGCGCGGCCGGGCCGGTTGTACATGCGGCGGCACTGCGACGAGTAGAACTGGTAGGGCGTCCACGTCTTGCCGTAGTCCATGCTCTTGTAGATGGCGAGCGACTCGGGCCGCGGCGAGCAGAACTGCAGGCTGACGTAGGTGATCTCAAACTTCTTGCCCAGCGAGAGCGCCAGGGTGACGTTGTGCGGCGAGGCGCTCAGGTTCTCCGACTGCCAGCACGTCAGGTTGTGGGCCGAGTTGAGGTCGGTGAGGTGGGAGGCGGGCCGCGCGCGCCGGGGGTCCGCCGCGTCGCACACCTGGCAGGCGCGCACGGGGGGCCGGTCCTCGCCGCGCTCCAGCACGCTGCAGGAGCGGGACGGCGGCCGGCCGCACACGCTGGACACCACCACCTCCTGGCCGAAGGCGGCGTTGATGAACTCGGGGATGCAGCGGCAGGCGGCGCCCGCCTCGTCGTAGCAAGGGTCAGGGGGCGTGGCCTGTTGGCCCTGGAAAGGGTTGGCAGCGCCGTGGGCGGAAACCGTCCACGCCAGGAGACCCAGCCACAGGACACACCTCCAGGCGTCCTCCCACATCCTGAGGGCGGAGTCACGGTGCAGTGGGGGGAGGAGCAGGGGAAGGCGGAGCCTCAAGGGTGTCCGGGTTTGTCCGTGTCTTCTTCGGCGTCAGCCGTTATGATCCCTTTCACACACAGCGTCTCGCTTCAAGATGAAACCTAAAAGGAAATGAAAAGAAAGCACATTACTAGACCTCCCCATACTTTATTTGTGTCTTTCTTTACCATAAATGGACATCATTCAGTGGTGGGTAAAACTATGCAAAACATCCTCTGAGTCGTCTGCATTATTTGTGCTCGGCCCGTGACACTCAACAGTGACTAATGAACTTTTTCATTAACTAAAAGGCAGAGTGGGCTGGATTGAGCGCGAGGGAAATGGGCCCCAGGGTTTTGAAGAAAGAGGGAGCGGTTGAATAGAGACATAAGAGGCTCCAGGCGGCTGACTCTGAATCCTAATGCGGTCCCCTTCTTATTCAACAGGACACACTCTCCCCAGCATGGTCCCCTACGCTGCCGCGCCTCCTATTCCAGTCAAAGGACCTCTCGGTGGCTCAACCCTGCCGCTAGCACGCTAACCGTGTAGCGCACCTTCAGCGGCGTGGGGTTAAGACCTGTGGACTTATTCCACATTTTCATTCTCTCATGCAACAAATTAAACCCTGTCAAAATATGTCTACACACAACCTTGCTTCCAAACCTTCCAAAACAAAAATTGCGGACCTGGTTTTGGTCTAGTTTTCTCGGGGATCTTTTGTTTTTGTTCTTTTGTACTTCCACTGATTTGTTTAACCACTTTAATAAAGTAACTTCATGGTTTCTGTTTGTAAGATTTCAGAAATGTTAAGAGCAAGCAGAAAAGAGACACATTTGAAAATAATCAACCCAAAGAAATGCCCCCTCCCTCTCTGCTCCTCCTCCCCTCCGTTTCTCAGACATCCCTGAACCAATAAGGGGAGAGAAGCCTTGATTGGTCAGAAATAAGCCGCGAGCTGTGTGACAAAATCGAAATGGCCTCATACAGAGGCAGGCGCGGTCAAGTCATTTCCTAAAATGTATAGCTCCCTTACATCGTATCTCCAGCACCTTAAGGGTTGAGTAATGTAAGGGCACATTGCAGTGCATTCAAGAGGCTGATAACTTTTCACTCACTCACATCCAGAGAGACCTCCTCCACGGGACACACTGGAGGCCCCTCTGGGGGTCACTGGGGTTTGAAGGGGGTGTGGGGATGGGGTCTGAAGCCTGGGGTAATGGGGTATGAAGCCCAGGGTAATGGGGCATGAAGCTTGGGGTCTGAAGCCTGGGGTCTGAAGCCTGGGGTATGAAGCCTGGGGTCTGAAGCCTGGGGTCTGAAGCCTAGGGTCTGAAGCCTGGGGTCTGAAGCCTGGGGTATGAAGCCTGGGGTCTGAAGCCTGGGGTATGAAGCCTGGGGTCTGAAGCCTGGGGTCTGAAGCCTGGGGTCTGAAGCCTAGGGTCTGAAGCCTGGGGTCTGAAGCCTGGGGTCTGAAGCCTGGGGTCTGAAGCCTGGGGGTTTCCTTTGCGTTAATCCCCTAACAGGGTACTAGGTCCGTTCTCCACCCACCCACTCCGTTCATCCGCTACAATGAACCTTCCCTCCACCACCAACATCCTGGCCCCCTGGTGGCGCGTCCCCCTCAGAATACGTCCTCTCTCAGGGCGGACGGTCTGTGTCTCCACGCCTCAGTCCAACGGGGACAAACTAAACCAAACTCCTTCATTTTGAACTAGGAAAGGAATGAGGGTGGCGGTGGGGAGGAGAAAGGGGTTCCAGGCTTTTGATGTTTTTTGACGTTACTTTCCCAGCACGGTATGAGGCTGGTGGTCCTCAGCAGAAGGGAAAAGGGACCCAGTGAACCGGCAAGCTGGGCCCCCCAAGCTTCTCCGTTAAGGGCAGCAAGGAGCAAACACTGAGCCCCCTTGGGAAAGCTCCAGGAGTGGGTGTCAGAAACACTTGAACAGACTCGGGAACACACGAAAAGCACTGAGCAAACATCTCTCTGTATGGGGGGAGGTGCTTCCCACTGCTTCTGAGGTCAAGTGGATGGAGGAGATCAAAAAGAGCCCAACATAAGAGCGTTGGTGGGATGGAGACAAACTCCTCCAGAAGCAGCTCAAAAAGCCGTTTCAAAGTGTTGTTTCTATTCCACTCTGGACTCCTCCAACACAGCCCAGCCACCGAGCCACCCAGCCCTGTGAGAAGAATAGGAGAACTCTACATGGAGGGGGGAGAGAGTGTGTGTGTGTGTGTGTGTGTGTGTGTGTGTGTGTGTGTGTGTGTGTGTGTGTGTGTGTGGGGGCGCAGAGGGAAGGCTTATTGTGACAGAGTGAGGGGGGAGACGAAACAAGGCGCAAACAGGTGTCAACAAGAAGGATAAAACAACACAGACAGGTAAAGACTAAAAAACATGTTGGAAGAGAGATGGAGTCAGGTAAGGGGGAGGAGAGAGAGTGAGAGCGAGAGAGAGATGGTTGAAGAAAATAGTGATGGAGCTGAGTCCACCAGCCAGTGGGAGCAAGGGATGAATGGCAGTAGCAGAGATGAGGAGAAGTGTAAAAGAGTGAAAGAAGGAGCCCGAGAGAGGAAGTATAAAAATGACATGACAGCAATGGAGGGATGGAGAGAATGAGAGCGATGGAGAGAGAGAGCGATGGAGAGGAGATTGAGACTAATGAAAGTCGTATCGTCGTTCATTAGATGACTAAATATGGAGTGGTTTTCATGCCGCCGCGGCTGCTGGGAGGTTTTTTCAGGGCTCTGTTGCTGACAGGGGCGTCTGGCAGATGAAGGAGTATCCTAAACAGAGCGGGAACAGCGACTGCATAATGACTCTGCCTGTAAACGCCTGCCTGGCCCCAAGAGGGCTCCTTCTGCACTCTGGAGGAACATCTTTTAAATGCCGCTCCAGCCCAGCCACCAGCCATGTGGAGGGCTCCCAACCTGTGGGTCGGCCCCCACTTGGGGTCGCCCAAAATGCATATGCAGTTGCAGGAGATTACTGGCTTTTAAGTAATAGATATTTTATCAAATCCCAGTGATTCGACTTTATGATAATAGAAAAAGGCTGTTTTATAAGGCCACGTTCACATCTAGCGTTTTTTGTAATAGGGAAAAGTTGAGCCTACCGTTTTTTCAACAAAAAGAAAAGCTGGCAGCGTTTTTGGCCCTAAAAGCGCCAAGAGCGTTTTTTCTATTGCCTATCAACGAACCCATTCTAGACCCGACGTTACCGGCCTACTATGTATCCAGGATAGAGCCCATTAGACATGTTGTAGATCTCGACATGTTCTGTAATTAAAACTATTAATCGCTCCACCGGCACTTTCCCGAGTGATTTGTCTGCCATTGTTTCTTGTTTTGACAGTTGAGAGTTTCCTTCGTGACGAAGTGTCAATGTTCCGCTTGTGATTGGTCAGTTGCCCAAAAGACGCCTGACGTCGGCCGCTTTCTTCCTGAAAGTTGAACTTTTTTCAACACTCCGTATGGCAGAAAAAAACGCTGGGAGAGGCGTTTAAAAAAGCGTCCGTGGCTTTTTCCAGAAACGCTCTGCTCCATAGGAATATAATGTAAAACAAGCGCTGGCAGATTAAAAAAACGCTAGATGTGAACGCGGCCTAAGACTTCAAAACACATTCGCCACAATGTAATTTTTTCAGACCACTCAGCATAACAGTAGTTGGTATACCCTCAACCTTTGAACATTAATATTGTTATTAGCCGTGTTTTTCTCTGTTTAACAGACTGCTATTAGAGAAGCTAAACTGCAATCTCAGCCTACTGTGAGACGATACGATGTGCACTCTGAGGGGTTTCTCAGTAGAACACACTGTATTGAATATGATGCAAGACCTTAGAAACCATTTACCACGAATACAATTCCAAAACAGTCATATGTAAAGATGTAAAAGTCAGCTCTAGAGGTCCGTAGTGAACAAGGAGGAGCCGTTGCTGTTTGTAGGTCCCTTGTGGTAAAACAGCATCAGCTCACTAATACACAAGTGCATTGTGGTGTAATGCACCAGATTTTGGTAGAAGGATATTTGACACCAGATGGTCATCCTTTTAGTTAATTATTTGTAAGTATGGCTCAACAATGTAAACCGACATGACCATTTAGGCTTTAAATTAAGATGGCACCTTTTGGCCAAACCAAGTTCCAAGTGAATTTCACTCCTCGAGGCGTGGGCTAATGGGGTGAACCCCAGGGCACTAATCACAGGACTGGAGCGGCGTTGCTTATTACGGACTGTATTATGTTGTGAGTAAATCATTATAAGATGAGACCATTTGAAGGCAGCTAATAGATGGTCTCAAGACAGCTCCCAGAAACCTTTGGGGTAAGGCTTTATATTAAGGTCCTTGTAATAAGCCTTTGTTCATATCTAATAAGACCTTATTATATGCTTATTAACATTCATTTGTGTTAATAAGACTATCAATAAGTGATAATAATAACATAATAAACACGTTTATTGTGAGATTATAATACTTTTATGAGCACTTTTAAGAAACTTGTTAACTATTTAATGATTGCTTAACAACATTAATAATGGTCTAATGAGTTTCTTATAGTTGTTAATTAACGCATTACAACCCCATTTATTGATTCTTACCCACTTACCTATTATGTCATTGTTAAACCTTTACCAAGTATTTGTAAGGTTAATAAGTCCTTTATTAAACTGCTAACTATGCGTTTTGCAGGTAGCCTACGGGATCTAAGGCGGGAACCATGCTTTCTAAGGTTAAAGGTTAAAAAGGTGAAATAAAAAATACATACTGTACAATGTTATGGCGGTGAAGCACAAAAACACACACTTAAACAGTTCTTAAACAGTTATT
This sequence comes from Gadus morhua, assembly GCF_902167405.1. Classification (NCBI taxonomy): domain Eukaryota; kingdom Metazoa; phylum Chordata; class Actinopteri; order Gadiformes; family Gadidae; genus Gadus; species Gadus morhua. Next base: position 19,762,233 of record NC_044065.1, read on the forward strand.
TTTTTAATTTTAAAAACTTCAGAACGTATTCTTGAACATCAACATTTAAAAAAAAAACGGACCAGACGAATCAGAGTCTGGTTTCTCCATGGCCTCAGGGGATGGTTGAGAATCCTTCTGGCGGGTCTTTCTTGTTACTGTATAAAGAAACGCAAAGAACATTGACCCCAATAGACAGTTAGCAGACAGGTAAAAATAAGCATTAAGCCGTTTAGACATGGATTCATGACACAACTGTCAGAATTAGATACGTTTGGTTGCATATATAGTTTCATATGATAGCATAGGCTAAACTAGCTCAAATGTAGCACGCCATGGCCTCTGTAAGAAAGTAATGTAAGCCAAACAAGTTCGCTAGCAAACAACTAGCTAGCTAGAACCAGCTACCATTACTATTGCATTACATTCTTAAACTTACCAGAGAGTCATCCTCCAGTTCGTAGGATCTTCCTCTTATCTATGTTTTCTGTGGGTGTTCCTGTCTTTTGTCTGACAGTTGATGGTCTGGGGTGCTCGTGCCGACGATTCCGACGTGTTCTCCAAACGTTCGTCAAACACTTCATCACGCATATGCGTCAAGCCATCATCCACATGCATAAACAGATCTTCCGGTTTAAATTTACCTTAAAAATAAAAGCCTGACACACACACCCGACAGTCAGGAGCAGTTAGGGTAAGGTGCCTTGCTCAGGGATACCTCGACACTCAGCTAGGAGGAGCCGGGGATTGTACTAGCAACCTTGCGGTTACCAGCCAACCCGCTCTACCTCCTGAGCTACTGCTGCCCCTATTAACCTTAATAAGCATAGAAAATGCTTAGTAAAGGTTTAACAATGACATAATTGGTAAATTAGTAAGACTCAATGAATGGGTTTGTAATGCTTTATTAACAACTATAAAAAGACTATTATTAATGTTATTAAGCAATCAAATAGTTTCTTAAAAGTGCTTATAAAAGTCGTATAATCTCACAAAAAACATGTTTATTATGTTATTATTAACACTTATAGATAGTCTTATTAACACTAATTAATGTTAATAAGCATATATTAAGTGTCTTATTACCTAACAACAAAGGCTTATCACGAGGACCTTAATATAAAGCGTTACCCCCTTTGGGTTAAACAACATTTGGGTGCCCAATCACCCCTATGGAACCTTAGGGCAACGTCCATGTTTTGATTCAGGAGGAGGTCAACACACTGCAAGGCATTGTGGGAAAAGGTAATTCCTACTTCAGAACTGGGAGATGAAAGAGAAAACGATTCACTCTGAAACATCTTCAAACGTACGCACACACTCGCTCTCACTATACGGGCACAGACACACACACACAGACACACATTCACACACACACACACACACACACACACACACACACACACACACACACACACACACACACACACACACACACACACACACACACACACACACACACACACACACACAAACACCTCAGTTTCTATGAATTGACAGGTTAATTTGATTAACCTGATTAACCACACACACACACACACACACACACACGCACACACACACACACACACACACACACACACACACACACACATACACACACACACACACACACACACACACACACACACACACACACAAACACCCTCAGTTTCTATGAATTGACAGGTTAATTTGATTGGTCCAGGTGAATCAGGATGAGTGACAGGAACAGGAAGTGACCTCAGGACTTGAAATCCTGACCTGAATATGATTAACTACTCTGTCACAGTGCAAGTATCTCTCATGTGAACTCATTTACTGACTTTGCACATGTCACTTTGATAGTGCACGGATGTCTGTGATGCAGCTGTGTGTGTGTGTGTGTGTGTGTGTGTGTGTGTGTGTTATCCCGGCAGTGCCGTCTCAAAGCAAAAGTGAAACCTTGGCACAGCTGTCACTCAAACCCGTGAACTTTGACCTCTGCTTAACACAACAACCAGGTCCTTAGCCTAGCTATCCATTATCGCACACAGCTAGTCAAGCGCCAGCTAATCAAGCGCCACGTCTTTTGATTCACTAAGACGTGGAACAAAAGAGAGAAAGAAAGAAAGTACAAGAAGGTGTAACTGAAAGAGGACCTTAACAACACCAGACGCCAACCGGAAGCTGCAGCTAGTTGACCTGGAGATACAGACACCATTACAAAATGGCTGATAAGAAGATATGAGTCCATGTCTGGGGGTGGGGGTTCCCCACGGTGAGGTCATGGTCGTCTGTGGTTCGGGTCAGAGTCCCAAAGAGTTTACGGTGGAAGTGGAAAGTTCTTGCTGACACACAGTGAAATAGGAAGAAGAAAGGGAAAGTCCGCCTTGGCAGCGGGCTCAGTCCGAGAGCAGATGTTGGGCTTCAGACAGAACAGGGGTATCAGGTGTTATATGAAATACTGACACGTGTTAAATAGAAATCATTATTTTGTTAGCCAGGGTCGGCCCCTTCAGATCAAGGCCAGGTTGTGGAGGGGAAAATCCACAGTGAAGCAACATTCTTCTGGTTCCCACCTGCCTACAGCCTGACACCAGGGTCTAGTATCGTCTTAGTATCGGCAGAGTAGTCTAGTGGTTAGATTGTTTGCCTCCCAGCTGACAGGTTCTGTATTCGAACCCAAACGTCCACAGTGTACCTGCTGATGTCTTTGAAGAAGCTAACTTAACTCGTCTGCTCATTAAGGACAATTCCCTATAAG